>NW_019154088.1:35850277-35867100 GCF_002288905.1 Enhydra lutris kenyoni | reverse complement strand
CTTTTTTTTTTTTTTTAAGATTTTATTTATTTATTTGACAGACAGAGACCACAAGCAGGCAGGGAGGCAGGCAGAGAGAGAGGAGGAAGCAGGCTCCCTGCCGAGCAGAGAGCCCCATGTGGGGCTCGATCCCAGGACTCTGGGATCACGACCTGAGCCGAAGGCAGAGGCTTTAACCCACTGAGCCACCCAGGCGCCCCAAAACTTTGAATTCTTTACTTTTGTTTCACCTCATTTTAAAATTAGAACATGGAGAAGGAGTAGAGAGTAGGAGTAGTTGTTACAGTATCTCTAAGGTAATTTTATTTCACAGTTTGGATTTTAAAATAATAATTTTGGCATAATTTTACCCAGGGCTTAATTAAGAATTTGTTAGTAAATTAGATGTCTAGATAGTCTGTTGGATTCCAATTAGTCTATGGCAGCACTAGTAGAGTGGATGATACTATTAGGAAAGTACTTACAGAAGATAATAGAGTATTTCGCTTAGCCTCTAACTTAACATCAGAAAGTGATTGAGATAATAAGATGAATTAAGATCAAGTGACAATTTTATTGGACTCTTTCACTTTGTCTATGAGAGGATATTCAAATCTTATGTAAGATTCCCAAGAAAACTCAATACCAGTAACAAGCCCATGAGGCTCCATGAGGGCAAATACAAAATATGTTTATCATTGGTACTTGGTAACTAGCAGAACAGGCTCTCAAAAATCAACAGGATATTATCTGTTTATGAATAGATATTATATATACATGTACACACACAGGGAATGAGGAGCAAAGGAATTTCATTTACAAACTCAATTCTAAAAAATGGATTGAAATTTTGATGACCCCCTAAAAGTAGCTTTCAAGAATAAAAAAGCAAACCACTGTCTGTGAAGACTTCTAGTAAAAGTTTTATTTAGTCAAGGCCCTTGCAGAAGAACATTAAATAATAAAGCCACTATTTATTTATTTGACAGAGAGGGAAAACACAAGCAGGGGAGTGGCAGAGGGAGAGGGAGAAGCAGGCTTCCTACAGAACAGGGAGCCAAATGCAGGGCTTGATTCTAGGACCTGGAGATCATGATCTGAGCTGAAGGCAGATGCTAAACCTACTGAGCCACTCAGGTGCCCTGATTCCTCCCATTTTAAATGGAGGGAGTTTGGGAGCTTGATGGGAAAGATCTTAGATGAAACTTCACCCTAAGTGAGAACTAAGTTAAGGTTATCCTTTCTGCTTCAAGAAGGATTTAGTTAATGTGATAACAACGAATTACTGATTCTGAAAACCAGCATTGTCACCTCTTCTTTTTGATTTCATAACTTTTAAGGAGACAAAAATGAAGCATGTAAAGGAATGAATGAATGGATGAATGAATGAAATTGCCATGGATGTGGATTAATGATGCATCATCTTTTTTTTTTTTTAAGATTTTTATTTATTTATTTGAGAGAGAGATTGAGAGAGAGAGCACATGAGCATGGGGAGGGGCAGAGACAGAGGGAGAAGTGGACTCCCTGCTGAGCAAGGAGCCTGATAGAGGCTCCATCCCAGGATCCTGAGATCACAACCTGAGCTGAAGGCAGACACTTAACTGACTGAGCCACCCAGGCATCCCTATTGATGCATCTTCTACAGGAGTAAAAAATTAAACACGCACATGGCAAAATATGGGGAAAACAAACTGATAACAAGGTGAACCATTTTAATTCATTAAAAACTCTTGATTTCTAAGAATTGAAACAGGATATGATAGTGGTATATTGAAAAAGGATGCAGATTTGTGGGAAGATTCCTCTTCCTTTTCTTATTCTGGCTTTTGCGTTCTGTCCCTGCTCCCCAGCTTCTAGGACAATCCATATGAACACTTCCTTAAGTTACATCTGAAAGTACATGGAAGTTTTTTATTTCTTTTAGACTGAAATGGACTGTCTATTGGTATATCATTGTCCTATTTAAAATACCAGTTTCACTATTTCAGAGTGCCTTCTGTTGAAAATTGAGAGTGAGAAGTCATTTTGAAAACTGCTCAATTACATTGTCCTTAAACTTTTTTCCCCCCTATGGACAACTGATCCTTGGCTTAAAAATAAGGATATAGTAAATAGAAGCTGGAGATTTAATCTAATTCCTGATATTATTAGGCTGCTAGGTAGTCACTGCTAATTTCTGGCAGCTTAAAAACTGTATGTTATCAGACTCATATATTCTATATAGAATCCTAAATCCTTATATAAATAAACCAATCTTCCTAAAACATCAAAATTTAGCAAAGTAATATAACCATGAAAAGGCAGATTTCTCTGAGAAGTTTATGACACATAATAGTGATAGAACATACATTATTTAACTAAAACTGCCATCAGAACAGCATCTAAAAGGCAAAATGTTATAAACATCAACACCACATATATTAAAGAGGTTTAGGGGTGCCTGGGTGGCTCAGTCGTTAGGCCGAGCCTTCGGTTCAGGTCATGATCCCAGGGCTCTAGGATAAAGCCCCACATCGGGCTCCCTGCTAGGTGGGAGGCCTGCTTCTCCCTCTCCCACTTCCCCTGCTTGTATTCTCTTTCTCTCTGTCTCTCTCTCTCTCTCTGTCAAATAAATAAATAAACTCTTTTTAAAAAGTAAAATAAAAGAGGTTTATACTTTCATCTATCTCAAAAACAGTGTCTATTCCAAACACATATATTTTGTATTTTATAGATAAGGAATTCTGGATGCACAGAAAGATGAGATTTCTGACTGATTGTCATTTCTTTCTGATTTCTGATTTTTATACGCCACTTGTAAATGTAATTTCCATTCTTTAATATCCATTCACTTCACAGTTAATACTTTTCAAGCACCACAGAAGACTTGAAATTAAATCACATACATCTTTCTTATATGTGTTAAAGTATTAGTATTAGGGATTAATGGGCTTTATTCTCTGTATCAGGATTATTCATTGGTAGTATGTTAGTGACCTAGGGACACATTAACTCTTTTGAGCTGACAGGACATTAGCAAACTGCTTCAGAGACTGAATTACAATGATCTTAAATGTGAATTATGCTTATGTTCTAATTTATTTACAGTAACTTATTCACCAGGATAGATTCTTCATAGGATTTCCTTTAGACTTACAGTATTTGCACTTTTAACAATACAGATTTTTTAAAAAAAGATTTTTATTTATTTATTTGACAGACAGAGATCACAAGTAGGCAGAGAGGCAGGCAGAGAGAGGAGGAAGCAGGCTCCCTGCGGAGCAGAGAGCCCGATGTGGGGCTCAATCCCAGGACTCTGGGATCATGACCTGAGCCAAAGGCAGAGGCTTTAACCCACTGAGCCACCCAGGCACCCCCAGATTTTTATATTGTAGAAACTACTGGACATTTGACAGCAAAGATAATAAATAAGGCCTTATATATTTATAATGATTCTGATTTACTAAGTACTAGAGAGCAGTTTGTTTAAGATTTTATTTATTTGACAGAGAAGAGAGAGAAAACATGAGCAGGGGGAGGGGCAGAGGGAAAAGCAGCCTCCCTGCTGAGCAGGGAACCTGATGCAGGGCTCCAACCCAGAACCCTGGGATCACGACCTGAGCCAAAGGCAGACTCAACCAACTGAGCCACCCAGGCACCCCACACACAGCAATTTGTAAAGCCAATGAAAACTATTCTTTATCTTATTGGTTGAGCTATTCTTATCTGTGTGTTAACAAAAGAGCCTCAAACCCACCTACTGGTAAAATCCTAAAAGTTTTCCAAATATTCTATAAAGGATGATACATAAATTATAATTTATTGTTTTTTTTTTCCTTAGATAAGTTTAGGTTTGGGCAATGTGATAGTGTTTACATCTTTTTGTATGTGTTTTGTTACCTAAATTTGGTAGAAATATTTCTTTGACGGGGCTCCTGGGAGGCTCAGTAGGTTAAGTGTCTGCGTTCAGCTCAGGTCATGATCCCAATGTCCTGGGATTGAGCCCCGTATTGGGCTCCCCGCTCAACGGGGAGCCTGCTTCTCCCTCTCTACCACTTACTTGCGTGCTCTCTCTTTCTCAAATAGATAAATAAAATAAAAAAAAAATACTTCCTTGAGTAAGTAACCTAGATGATATGAATGAATAATTTTTGTAAATCTGTGCTAATAGCCTATCTTCATTGTGTGCATTTTGAAGCAAAATAATTATAAAAATTCTTTCTATATGCTGCTCTCAGCTGCTTACATCTGGACTTTGAAATATTCGCCCACCAGCCTGGTTCAGAGAATTCTGACATCACCCATGATATCACCTCAGGAACTGATCTACTGTTTGCCCAGTAGGAGTTACATATTGCCGTTTGAAGAATGACACCTCAAACCACAGCCTTGACATTTGGCCTATCTTTGAATGGCTTGAGATACAGCTCTTAAGAATAATCTTTATCATTCAGAATAACTTTGGACATTCTGACTTTTAGCACTAAACTCCACAGAAAGAGTTTAATTATGTGGGAAATAGGGTTATATAATCTAAATTGTTATCATTCCAAAGACATTCTCGTGGGTATTTCTATTATTCCCAGAGAAGAATCCTTAGAAGCCTTCCCTTCTTTTGCTTTTCAGTTTCTGGAAGCCAATTTTGATGAGTTTTATATCTGCCATCTGACAGTACTGGTCTCAAACTCAACTTAATATTTTTTCTCATAAGTTTATAAGTTAGGGTTACATAAAAAGAAAATGAAATTAGTTCTTAGCATTGAACTAAAGACATTCTACTTATGGCACTGTGTCGTTCCTATTTCTTAGCCAGAAAATCTTAAAACACCGACTATTTCTTTACCCGTCACTTCTCTTTAGTCACCAAATCATAGTTTTTCTCTATAGTGTTCCTGATAGGAATCCCTTTCTTCCGTTCTCCCTACCAGCCTACACTGCACACCAGTTGTCTGTTATTATTATACTATATTATTATCATTGCTTCTTAGCTGGTACTTTTACTTCTAAAACCAGCCTGCTTCAATTCATCTTCCACAGTGCTAAGTGAGGCTGATGTTCCTCAAATGCTATTTCTTTCAAGTAAACTTTGCTGCTTTCAAAACTCTACATTGGTTTCTTACTCCCTATCACATGAAATCAAACTGCCTTTGTATGCCTGTGAAGGCTCTCAGTAATTCAGGCTACGTTGCCTATCTGATATCCCACAGGGCCTAAGTTCCTGCCGGGTTGACCTCTCTACTATCTCCACTCACAAAATATATTCACATGTGTACCTGTGCTTCATTTATGCTGTTTTTCTCATCTACACTCTCCTTTCCTCTCTGCTTATTCCTATCCCACTCATTCCAGAGGGCCAAGTTCAATTTCTTTGAGGCCTCCCTTTTCCTTGTATTACCTGCATGGAACAATTAATAGGTTATTCACTACCATTCTATTCTAAGAAATGATTTTTTTTTTTTAAGATTCTTTTTTTTTTTTTTAAACATTTTATTTTTTTTTTTGAGAGAGAGAGAGACAGTGAGAGAGAGCATGAGCGAGGAGAAGGTCAGAGGGAGAAGCAGACTCCCCGCGGAGCTGGGAGCCCGATGCGGGACTCGATCCCGGGACTCCAGGATCATGACCTGAGCTGAAGGCAGTCGCTTAACCAACTGAGCCACCCAGGCGCCCCTTTTTTTTAAGATTCTATTATTTATTTGTCAGAGAGAGAGGGAGAGCGAGTGAGCACAGGCAGACAGAAAGGCAGGCAGAGGCAGAGGCAGAGGGAGAAGCAGGCTCCCCGCCGAGCAAGGAGCCCGAAGTGGGACTCGATCCCATGATGCTGGGATCATGACCTGAGCCGAAGGCAGCTGCTCAACCAACTGAGCCACCCAGGCGTCCCCTAAGAAATGATTTTTAAGAAACAAGGCGAAATATATATATATGAATATACAACTAGCATTATATACAGATACAAAATGTCATATTGTTTTGCACCCATCAATTCCACTTCCAAGAATTTGTGCCCTCTCTAAATTTTTAGCTAGAAGTATGTTCACTGCAGCAGTATTTGGAAACAACTAAATACCCATGCCCTAAACTTCCTATGGGCAGGAGCCTTAGAGCATTCTGTTTATTTACACCACCAAATTTAATAGAGTGCTAAGTACATGATACAATGTTTTTGTGTTTGTGTTTGTGTGAATTTTTACAAAGTCTTTCCCTGTATCTTGTAATAACAGTAACAGATGGAAATAAAACCCAAATTTGTTGCTCCTCCCCATATTTCTAAAATCCCCTATCTTTTCAAGAAGAGAGAATCTATTTTTAACTCTACATAGTATGTAGTCAGACCAAGAAGCCTTTTGTTTTAAGGCTGACAATGAAATGGTTAGGAGGAAAGGTATTACCTGCTGTGAAGGAACAGTTGAAGGAGTTCATCTTACTCATGATTGTTAACTTTTTGCCAAAAAGTTTTCATAGGCGGCGTGCTTCTAATGCTATGTACATACACCCAAAGTCTTAAATCATTCATGTTAACCTGTCAAAAGTGCTGGTCCACTATTTTGACATGCTTATTGAGAACAGTAGATGACTTATTATCCTCAAAGCAAGCTGTTAACTCCTGTCTAAACTTTCTCAACTGGAACTACTGTAAGGCAGCTCTTTGATGGGATACACATCATTCTGCTCTGTTAGGTGCCAATGTCTTTGAAGACTATAAAAAAGCCATATTTTTAAAAGTATAGAAACTGCATTTTATTTAAGATTTTATTTATTTATTTGACAGAGAGAGAGACAGAGAGAGAGGGAATATAAGCAGAGGGAGGGGCAGAAGGAGAAGCAGGCTTCCCGCTGAGCGGGGAGCCCGATGCGGGGCTCAATCCCAGGACCCTGGGATCATGACCAGAGCTGAAGGCAGACACTTAATGACTGAGCCACCCAGGTGCCCCAAAGTGTAGAAATTTTTAAAAAATTTTCTTAGTCCTTGTACCGTAAGAAGTATGTCCAAATTAAATTCCTGCTATCACTGTATATCCTTATAAATACAGCTTTTACAATTTAGGTCATTCTTACCATAGAAAGTATTTATGGTAATGTATTTTATTATTAGAGGACAAGATGAAATATTATCTGTCTACTATAAAAAACTCAGCACCATATTTCTCACTTTTCCATGTACCTGAGAGATTTTAAATCTGCAGTTCTTCAATGGCATGTCTAAAAATAGTCTAATTGTTTTTGTAAAATAGAAACCTTTTCTAGCAATTCTAAATACTTTCTAACTCAGTAATTCCACTTTCAGGAATTTGTGTCTCTTGCAGTAACTGCAGATATGTGCAAATATTTAGCTGCAAAGATGTTCACTGCAGCAGTATTTTAAATCAACTCAATAGTAACAACAGTGAATTAGTTAATTATGACACAACCACACAGTAGATTTAGAGCCATTTAGACCACATAGTAAAAGATCATACATAAAGTTTAGACATAGTTATTCATCATATATTAAGTGAATTAGGTTATAAAATTGTATGTAACACATCAAAAGAAATGAAATCTTGCCATTTGCGACGACGTGGATGGAACTAGAGGGTATTATGCTGAGCCAAATAAGTCAATCAGAGAAAGACAACTATCATATGATCTCCCTGATATGAGGAAGTGGAGACTCAACATGGGGGGCTTGGGGGGTAGGAAAAGAACAAATGAAACAAGATGGGATCGGGAGGGAGACAAACCGGTTATAAGAGACTCTTAAAGTCACAAAACAAACTTAGAGGGGGGCGGTGTGGGGGGATAGGGAGAGGGCGGTTGGGTTATGGACATTGGGGAGGGTATGTGATATGGTGAGTGCTGTGATGTGTGTAAACCTGGCAATTCACAGACCTGTACCCCTGGGGTTAATAATACATAAAAAAAATTATTTAAAAAAATTGTATGTAATGTATGAAAACATCTTGTGAAAATGCCAAGTTGCTCAGTGATATTTGTTTTTTTCAAAAATTAATGTAAATTGACTCAGTAATTTGAAAAAATATATATTATGATTAAAAAGCATTCTTAATATGTGTGGCCTATCAAAACAATATTAATTAATATATCTCTTAGTAAAGATGAACACATGCACATGACTATTAAAGTGAACATGGGGGCATTTAAAAGAGAAAAATGTAACCTCTTTCTTTCTCGTCCTATTCTCACTTATACTCTCCCCAGGTGTGGGAATTCTACGAGAGCTTAAAAGTTATGTGTGGCTGTAAAGTATTTATATTTAGTGTGTATATTATTCAGAGTTTTATAATTTTCTCAAAGCTAGAAATCTCCCAGAAAAACAAATTAAGGGGCTGCTATACAAAGATTTATTCCGTTGTTTTTTAACATCCCAAATCAAGGCTATAAAGTTTTGTTAAGTATTTACAATATTGAAAAAGACGATTTGAGTTGAAAGAGACAGATCTCCTTACACAGTGAAGGCTCTCTCAGGTACTTCACTTTCATCTCCCACACCCTAATGACGCCAGTCCAGCATCTAAGCGTTCAAGCCTCCCACTGTGTTTTCATCCTGTTTGTTCTAACCATGCAGGATATTTACTTTGCAAGGGGAGATTTATGGCTGAAGAACAGTGACTAAGTAGCTGATTTGTGAAGATAAACCAACCTGAATTAGTATTAAGGTATAAAAACTGACCGGACTACTGATTAATAAAAATAATCTTTTGTTTAAAAGAAAAAAAAAGAACACAAAGACCATGTCTATAAATATTTCTAATGCTTTTTCTAGGCAGATAATCATAAATAATAATAATAAAAAACCTCAAATAAGCAACTCAAGAGAAGGCCTTAGTTATCATACAATGCCACAATATAAAAAATCTGACACTGTAAAAGAAAAAAAACCACAACTTCTCTGTCTGTTGAAAAAAAAAAGTAAACAAAGTTTTAAATGGGGAAAAATGTTCACAGTACATTTAATAAGAAGCTGATATATTTACTATCCTAAGAGGTCTTAAAAATCAATAAACAATCCAATACAGAAATGGGAAAAAGTCATGAACAGGCAGTTCAAATAAAAATAAAAATATATTGTAAATAAAAATATCTGCTTAACTTTATTCATAATTAAAGTAGTGCATATTGAAATAAGATGTAATTTTTTTCTTTCAGATTGGAAGGTTAAAAACCTTAATAATACTAAACAGTAACAAAGCTTGGAGAAATGGCATTCTTATAAATTATTAGTTGTCAATATAACTTTTAAAACAACAATTTGGCAATTCTTAGACTTAAAAAGGCATACTTTTTGAAACTTACATTTTTCATTTCTAGAAATTTATCCTATCAATCTATTGAAAAACTACATATAAGTATGTTTAAAGGAGGTTGCTCACTTGTAACATTGTTTGTAACAGCAGATTTAAAACAAACAAACCAACCCAAATAAGCAAGACCAAATTCTTTTCTCACAGAATTTACACTCTAGAATTGTAAAAGATAGATGCATAGAGCAGTTTTTAAAGATTCAAATTGTAACTTTATGTTTTGCATTGGCTGGAAATTAATAATCAGTGTTTATATTTCTGAAAGTCTGTAAGGAAGTTGATAATATTTTAGAGACTATACTTTCAAAGTTAATTTTCTTTAGCATTTGAAAACTTATACATTTGCCTTCACTTTTCTTGCACACATTAGTATAAATTCTTATTCATGATAGGCAAAATGCTTTGCTTAGAACAGTGATCACATTCACAGAATTGTGAGGAAAAGTCTTTAGGGAGGAGGCCAAAACAGCTTTGCATTTGGGCTCCAATGAAAACCTGATGCTCTAAAAAATAATCTTAATTGTTTCTATAGTTTGTCTTCTCCTTTAGTGGCCCATCCCTGAAAGCTAGCTGCAGCTTGTAATAAAAGGACATCTTTTCCAGATAAAACCACAAAACCACAAATCCCTCTTTAAAAAATCTTTAATGTGTGTTCTTTTTACTTAACCCAACACTAATAGGTGGTTATGCATCTCACTAAACATGGAACTTAACTGACTTATGAAATTCCAGGAAAAAACTTTAACTACAGTGAAATAAAGTTTTGGAGAAAATGTTGAAATGTAAAAAAAAAAAAAAAAAGTTCCCAAGTTGTGACAAATTCCTGAAAATAAACTCAGCCTAGTCCATTAAGTTCCTGTACCCACTGGTATTATAAAACTGCATATACGCAACAATTACTCTGACCAGAGCTTTGGCATAAATATTAGCTTGGAGACAGTCATATTCAGTAACATTGTTAAATTCCTACTGAGAACTATAAAGTAGTTCTCACTCTTTTGTGATTCTTCTGTCCCTAAAAATTAAACAACTTTTGATATGCCGTAATCTCTTAGATACACTCTTTTAAAGAAGTCATTAGAAATATTCTCTTCTTTTTTCCATTGATTCTCCCCACTGCCGAGGGATAGTCAATACACCATCATAGAGGAGTGGTTGAGATCTTTCTCCTTAATTTCAATGATCAGTATCAAAGGTATAATAATAATGTAAAGTCTTCACCAGGCATTCTTTTTGTTAACTTATCAGGTCCATTTACCTTTTTATGGAAAAGGAAGCTATATTCACGTGAAATCCTCTAACGTATAATTCCAAAATTCATAAAGCTCCTAAAGCCGAAAGATTTTTATAAGTTTGCTGCAAACTCATGTACCAGGAAAACTAATCGAGGGTGACAATTCATATATTTCATTACGTTGTGCTTCTCTAGAACAATCAGTGTTACATAATAAAAGAGAAAATATATATCATATTACCTTTATAAAATTTGAAAAATTCTAAATTCTGAAACACAACATATAGCCCCAAGGGCTTTAAATGAAGGATGTGGATCCATTTAAGTTCTGTGTTATTTCTTTAGTCAATGAAACTTGTACATATGCCATAGCATATTTGATACTTCAAAATCGTATTTTGGGGAAGAGGTTGAATCTTCAATTTTAGACCATTTTCTATAGCATGTTCTTCTAACTGGTAAACAAGAGTAGAAACATGGGGGAATCTGGGTGGCTCAGTTGGTTAAGTGTCTGCCTTCAATTCGGGTCATGATCTTAGGGTCCTGGATCGAGTCTCCCATCAGGCTCCCTGCTCAGCAGGGAGTCTGGTCTCCCCCAGCTTGTGTTCTCTCTCTGTCACATAAGTAAATAAAATCTTAAAGAAAAAAAAAAAAACCCGACTAGAAACACAACCCACTGAGTTAAAGGAACATTCATGCTTTTTACAACTATAAAACCTTCCCTGACTGACCCAAGTTTTCCCAGTGCCCCTAAAGGACCATATATTTCTCCTACTGTAATTACCATTTACTTGTCAATACCCCTTCCTAGATTTTAAGAAACTCAGTCATGGCAGATGCTGCTGCCTTAATCTTATTTACCTGTGATATCTAGTGGGTAGGTACCCATTGTCTATTGCAAGCTTGATGAGCAGTATATACTTGATTAAAATAATATTTGAACGGGAGAGCAGAAGAAATAGTTTCAAAAAATTTTCTAAGTACCCTCAGATAATCCAAGGTACATAGAAAAGCACAGGTACTACTCTCTGATTATTTAAAGCTCCTTTTAATATGATTTTACCAAAATATTTTAACAGCTGTCCATTCACTGACATTTCTATTGTGGTAATAATCACGCTTTTTATTATTTCAGTTTATTTTTTGTAATCTTTCACATTAATTACTATAATTCTTTGTCATTTAAAAATAAGCTTCAGTGTTTAAATGCTTATATTGGATAACTTAATATTTTGCTGAATTTCTATTGCTACTGAATTTTTTAAACTATGCTTAACATCATAGTATCAATATCAAACACAAATGGATTTGAAGTGCCAATGCAACTGCTACACGTCAACATACATTCAGAGAATAATGACTAGTTTTCTACATTTACCATAGTTGAGTGCTTCCCCTAACCCCTGGTCCATTATTTTATTTTTCTCATTTTTACTAGTAGGTCTGGCTTAAATCTTGATTCAGATTCTCTGTATTCATCTTCATTTAAAGGAAGTAAAAATCTAATTCCTCCTTCCTCGTTTCTTACATCAGCTCGCTGCACTTAGAGTTTTAAACTTATAATTCCTAAGTAGGAAGCTATCCAGAACTAAGAGCACCACAGACGAATCCAACTAACTGCCCTGTTCATGATCTATTAGTTTCTGAATATGTATGATCCTTGGTACTTAATTTTGGGTCAGACTTTGGTTTCTTTAGACAGGCTCTTGTAGATTTTCAGAGGATTGTGATGGTATCCTAAGGTCAGACTGTGGTTGTGCATTTTCCCATAACTGTCACTGCTCATAAAGCAATATGATTAACTGAGTGTCTTGCAGACCACCAATTTTCAGCTACATAAGGCCCAATAAAAGTAACTTAACTCTTAAAAAACTTTGTGGAAGGCAACTTCTGACACAGCTCTCAATGATTCCTACCTTCTGATACTCACACCACGGTGTAATATCTTCCCCACTGGTGTGGACTGGACCTCCTGACTTGCTTCTAATGAAAAGAATATGGTGAAAGTGATGGAATATTACTTCTGTGATTAGGTAACAAAAGGCTAGGACTTCCATTCAGCTAACTTACTCTCTTTCTCTCTTGCTCCCTTACTTGTTCTTTTGGATAAAGCTACCTGTTATGCCGTGAGATGCTCTGTGGAGAGGCCCACAGAGCAAGGAACCAAAGGCCTTGAAGTCTTGAGTGTGGGAGGAACTGAGGCCTTAGTCTAACAGCTTGTGAGACTTGATCTTAACAACAGCCATGTGAATTACCTAGAAAGTAGATCTTTACCAGTCAGGCCTTGAGCTGATGGAGACTTGTGAGGGACTTGGAGTCAGAGGACCAGTTAAGCTGCACTAAGATTCCTGACCCACAGAAATGGTGAAATAGTAATTGTTTTAATCCACTAAATTTTGGGGTAATTTGTTACATAGCAATAGAAAACTAAACGAATATAAATCTCAAAAGCAAAACATTTTTTTGTTCTGAAGCAAAATTATGGTTTCAAATTACATACCTGTCTGGTTAATATGTATCCATTTTATTTTTTAATATGATACCAGTTCATTATTGGCAGGAGATACAAATAGCAAAGAAGATTTCTGCACAAAATATTGACATATGTGTGAATGACAGAGTTTTAAAACCTAAACTGATTTTTGGTAAGATGGTTCAATGAAAACTTTTAGATAAAAATGATCTATGCCATTGGAAGAAAAAATATACTAATTAGTGTTCTTGGATCATGCCTGGTATTGTAGACATCAAACACATCACAGGACGTTGGCTGGCCTTATATGGTCTCAGGGTACGATTAGCATACAAGAGAACTGCAGGTTATTCTCTTTTCATTAGAATTTTTAAACTAATAAACATAACTAATATAAATCCCAAGTATTTTCTTAAATGGACTTATTCACAATTTGAAGGATTATCTGTTATAAGGGTAAGCCCTTCTTTGAGAGAATAAGATATCAATAAGGATACTATTGATACTTACTTGATATCTCACACACAACTCAAACTTGTTAAAAATGTCTTTCCATTTCAACTCTGTTCTTCCTCTAGTCTTTCCAGCCTTAATAAATAGTATTTCCAACTATCAGGTTGCTCAGGACAAAAATTTGGGAGTTCTCCTTGATACCCTGCATCCCATTCAGAAAGGCTACTTTCTGGATGCCATGAAGCTCTCAAGTCCCTCTTCTTTCCATCTCCAAGGACACTCCCCTGGTCCAAGACACTACAATCTCTCCCCGGTGACTTCCTAATGAGTCTTTCCTAATGAGTCTTTCTTCCTAATGAGTCTTTCTCATTATTCCTTCCTAATGAGTCTTTCTACTTCCACTTTTGTCCATTGCAATTTATCCTTCACAAAGCAGTCTTTAAATCTTACAGAATGCAAATGAGAACATGCCCTCTGATTAAAATCTATCAATGACTTCCACTGCTTGTAAGATGAAATTTAAAGATGGAAACTACTGGAGAAAAACAACAAGGGTCTTGAGGTTCTTCAAGCTCTGACTGTGCACAGAACTCCATCCTCCTTTTATGTTCTAAGCTGCCTTCTGGCCGCAAAGATCTTCCTTCAGTGTATAAAAGGTGACAAGTTCTTTGCTTTGGCTTCCACATGGAAGCTTTTCACCTGGCCAATCCCCACTTATACTTCTGGTCACATCTTCTTCTCCTAACACTGTCACTGCATGATATATGGTAGCTATTTAAAAAATATTTGTTGAATAAAGACATGAACATGAATAGACACAAAGACATGAATAAAATTGTTCAAGATCGTGCTATTATAATTGGGAAAATATTTAAATGATGGCCTTTCATTCATTAGGAATGTTCTCTTTCTCCTTTTTTATTTAGAATGAAATATATCAGCTTTGAGATCAGAAAAAAAATCCATTTATATTTGGCATGGCTATTATAACTCATCTGTTTACCTCCTCAACCAACCGAAATATAATGGCTTATATTTAGGTTTTCACTTTATAATAACTAATTAGGACAGCTACATCAATTAAACCAATAATAAATACAATCAATCACTAGTTGGCAAAAGGGCTGTTTCAGAAAGGAATAAAATTTTTCAGGAAAACAGTATCAAAGCTATGCTTTATCACAGAAGTACAGTCTTAGACTTGATCAAATTTCATTGAGTAATGAAACATTATATTAAGCAGGAATTATTTAAAAATGAACAAGATGACATGATTGCTAAAGTAAATTCTTCAATGCTTTCATCTTATTCTCTTTCAAACACATTTACCTAATCAATGTAGAGTTTATAGTGTTTAAGTTGTTACTTAAATGTTATCTCAAAGTTTTTCATGCAGTTTTGCTATCTATCATAATATGATACAGAAAATATATGAAACCAATATAAAATTCAATTACTAAGGATAAAAATTTTATTAACAGGTCTCAGTTTCATTCCCTAACTAAGAAATATGATTCATATTTATTAATTTGTTCAAAGATACCACTAACATGTAGCTCCTCAGAATAATTAAAGTGTATTCCTAGAATATAAACATTTTTATTGTTTTACTATTCACTGGATTTATTATTAAAAAAAATTATGAGCAACACTATGACCAATTTATACCACACAATAAATGCTGTATTCTACAAAAGACAAATGTTTTCAGAGTCAATATAATCACAGCATACTTTCTTGGGCTCATGTGTTTATTTACAGTTTGCTTATAATTGCTTCATGGAGATAGGAGTTTGTACATTACAAAAAGGCTTTATTGATTTATTAGTTACAGAGTATACTAAGCATACTCAGAAACTGGAAAAGTTAGCTCTGGGGCTAGTATCACATAACAGCAAGTTGTAGAATACTGCAGAGCAAAAATCAGAGTGTCGGCATAGGAAAGATAAATGGTACAAGCTGGACTAGCAAAGACTAATATTTAGTAAGTCCACTAACATAAGCAAATCAGGTCTTAGAGTTGTATACTTTGCTCATGATGAGAAAAACATTTACTTAATTTTTAAAAGCATACAGTTAATTATTCTATAATGAACTATTAAATTTCCTTTTTTGAAAAAGTTCTCGTATTTGAAGATATGTAAAGAAACCATTATCATTTATTTAGTGTGCTTCAACACACTTTTCCAGCAAGGAATTCTTTTCTTTCAATAATTTATACCCTAATTTAACTAATTCAGGTAATGTATTTGACTTTGTGTTGGGGGGATGGTTGATAAATAATGAAAGTATTTTAAAATTATTTTTTGAGAAAATAAATGTTTTGTAAGCAATATAAAATGTGTTAAAATCGATAAGAATAAAAAAAGGTGTGCAGGGGGAGGAGTCAAGATGGCGGAGAAGTAGCAGGCTGAGACTACTTCAGGTAGCTGGAGATCAGCTAGATAACTTATCTAAAGATTGTAAACACCTACAAATCCAACGGGAGATTGAAGAGAAGAAGAACAGCAATTCTAGAAACAGAAAATCAACCACTTTCTGAAAGGTAGGACTGGCAGAGAAGTGAATCCAAAGCGACAGGAAGATAGACCAAGGGGGGAGGGGCCGGCTCCCGGCAAGCGGCGGAGCAACGCAGCACAAAATCAGGACTTTTAAAAGTCTGTTCCGCTGAGGGACATCGCTCCAGAGGCTTAACCGGGGTGAAGCCCACTCAGGGTCAGCGTGGCCTCAGGTCCCGCAGGGTCACAGAAGGATTGGGGGTGTCTGAGTGTCGCAGAGCTTACAGGTATTAGATCGGGGAAGCCGGCTACAGAGACAGGAGTGAGCTCTCAGCTCCGGGTTACCTTGAACTGGTCGCAGGCTTGGTGAGCTCGGAGCGTGGCCTGAGGCCAGGGAGATGGGAGTGATTGGGCGCTATTCTCTGACGGCGCACTGAGGAGTGGGGCCCCGAGCCCTCGGCTCCTCCAGGCCGGAGACTGGGAGGCCGCCATCTTCATTCCCGTCCTCCGGAACTCTACCGAAAGCGCTCAGGGAACAAAAGCTCCTGAAAGCAAACCCCAGCGGATTACTCAGCCCGGCCCCTGGTAAGGGCGGTGCAACTCTGCCTGGGGCAAAGACACTTGAGAATCACTACAACAGGCCCCTCCCCCAGAAGAGCAACAAGAAATCCAGCCAGGACCAAGTTCACCTAACAAGGAGTGCAGTTTCAATACCAAGGAGAGCAGCGGAATTCCAGAGGAGGAGAAAGTGAAGCACGAAACTCATGGCTTTCTCCCCATGATTCTTTAGCCTTGCAGTTAATTTAATTTTTTTTCTTTTTCAATTTTTTTCTCTTCTTCTGCTAAATTTTTTTTAACTTTTACCCTTTTCTTTTTTAACTAGTTTATCTAATATATATATATAT
>NW_019154088.1:35845149-35850177 GCF_002288905.1 Enhydra lutris kenyoni | reverse complement strand
TTTTTTTTTTTTTCCCTTTTTTATTTTTTCTTCATTCGTTTTCTTTTTTAATTGTTTCTTTTTTTTTTCTTTCTGAACATCTTTTTATCCCCTTTCTCCCCCCTCACGATTTGAGATCTCTTCTGATTTGGTTAAAGCATATTTTCCTGGGGTTGTTGCCACCCTTTTAGTATATTACTTGCTCCTTCATATACTCTTGTCTGGACAAAATGACAAGGCGGAAAAATTCACCACAAAAAAAAGAACAAGAGGCAGTACCGAAGGCTAGGGACCTAATCAATACAGACATTGGTAATATGTCAGATCTAGAGTTCAGAATGACGATTCTCAAGGTTCTAGCCGGGCTCGAAAAAGGCATGGAAGATATTAGAGAAACCCTCTCAGGAGATATAAAAGCCCTTTCTGGAGAAATAAAAGAACTAAAATCTAACCAAGTTGAAATCAAAAAAGCTATTAATGAGGTGCAATCAAAAATGGAGGCTCTCACTGCTAGGATGAGGCAGAAGAAAGAATTAGCGATATAGAAGACCAAATGACAGAGAATAAAGAAGCTGAACAAAAGAGGGACAAACAGCTACTGGACCTCAAGGGGAGAATTCAAGAGATAAGTGACACCATAAGACAAAACAACATTAGAATAATTGGGATTCCAGAAGAAGAAGAAAGAGAGAGGGGAGCAGAAGGTATATTGGAGAGAATTATTGAACAGAATTTCCCCAATATGGCAAAGGGAACAAGCATCAAAATCCAGGAGATTCAGAGAACCCCCCTCAAAATCAATAAGAATAGGTCCACACCCCGTCACCTAATAGTAAAATTTACAAGTCTTAGTGACAAAGAGAAAGTCCTGAAAGCAGCCCGGGAAAAGAAGTCTGTAACATACAATGGTAAAAATATTAGATTGGCAGCAGACTTATCCACAGAGCCCTGGCAGGCCAGAAAGAGCTGGCATGATATATTCAGAGCACTAAACGAGAAAAACATGCAGCCAAGAATACTATATCCAGCTAGGCTATCATTGAAAATAGAAGGAGAGATTAAAAGCTTCCAGGACAAACAAAAACTGAAAGAATTTGCAAACACCAAACCAGCTCTACAGGAAATATGGAAAGGGGTCCTCTAAGCAAAGAGAGAGCCTAAAAGTAGTAGATCAGAAAGGAACAGAGACAATATACAGTAACAGTCACCTTACAGGCAATACAATGGCACTAAATTCATATCTCTCAATACTTACCCTGAATGTGAATGGGCTAAATGCCCCAATCAAAAGACACAGGGTATCAGAATGGATAAAAAAACAAAACCCATCTATATGTTGCCTACAAGAAACTCATTTTAAACCCGAAGACACCTCCAGATTTAAAGTGAGGGGGTGGAAAACAATTTACCATGCTAATGGACATCAGAAGAAAGCAGGAGTGGCAATCCTTATATCAGATCCATTAGATTTTAAGCCAAAGACTATAATAAGAGATGAGGAAGGACACTATATCATACTCAAAGGATCTGTCCAACAAGAAGATCTAACAATTTTAAATATCTAAGCCCCTAACGTGGGAGCAGCCAACTATATAAACCAATTAATAACAAAAATCAAAGAAACACATTAACAATAATACAATAATAGTAGGGGACTTTAACACTCCCCTCACTGAAATGGACAGATCATCCAAGCAAAAGATCAACAAGGAAATAAAGGCCTTAAATGACACATTGGACCAGATGGACATCACAGATATATTCAGAACATTCCATCCCAAAGCAATAGAATACACATTCTTCTCTAGTGCACATGGAACATTCTCTAGTATATATCACATCCTGGGTCCTAAATCAGGTCTCAGCCGGTATCAAAAGATTGGGATCATTCCCTGCATATTTTCAGACCACAATGCTCTGAAGCTAGAGCTCAATCACAAGAGGAAATTTGGAAAGAACCCAAATACATGGAGACTAAACAGCATCCTTCAAAAGAATGAATGGATCAACCAGGAAATTAAAGAAGAATTGAAAAAATTCATGGAAACAAATGATAATGAAAACACAACGGCTCAAAATCTGTGGGACACAACAAAGGCAGTCCTGAGAGGAAAATATATAGCAGTACAAGCCTTTCTCAAGAAACAAGAAAGGTCTCAGGTACACAACCTAACCCTACACCTAAAGGAGCTGGAGAAAGAACAAGAAAGAAACACTAAACCCAACAGGAGAAGAGAAATCATAAAGATCAGAGCAGAAATCAATGAAATAGAAACCAAAAAAACAATAGAACAAATCAACGAAACTAGGAGCTGGTTCTTTGAAAGAATTAATAAGATCGATAAACCCCTGGCCAGACTTATCAAAAAGAAAAGAGAAAGGACCCAAATAAATAAAATCATGAATGAAAGAGGAGAGATCACAACTAACACCAAAGAAATACAATTATAAGAACATACTATGAGCAACTCTACGCCAACAAATTTGACAATCTGGAAGAAATGGATGCATTCCTAGAGACATATAAACTACCACAACTGAACCAGGAAGAAATAGAAAGCCTGAACAGACCCATAACCAGTAAGGAGATTGAAACAGACATCAAAAATCTCCAAACAAACAAAAGCCCAGGGCCAGACGGCTTCCCGGGGGAATTCTACCAAACATTTAAAGAAGAACTAATTCCTATTCTCCTGAAACTGTTCCAAAAAATAGAAATGGAAGAAAAACTTCCAAACTCATTTTATGAGGTCAGCATCACCTTGATCCCAAAACCAGACAAGGATCCCATCAAAAAGGAGAACTACAGACCAATATCCTTGATGAACACAGATGCAAAAATTCTCGCCAAAATACTAGCCAATAGGATTCAACAGTACATTAAAAGGATTATTCACCACGACCAAGTGGGATTTATTCCAGGGCTGCAAGGTTGGTTCAACATCCGCAAATCAATCAATGTGATACAACACATTAATAAAAGAAAGAACAAGAACCATATGATACTCTCCATAGATGTTGAAAAAGCATTTGACAAAGTACAGCATCCCTTCCTGATCAAAACTCTTCAAAGTGTAGGGATAGAGGGCACGTACCTCAATATTATCAAAGCCACCTATAAAAACCCCACCACAAATATCATTCTCAATGGAGAAAAACTGAAAGCTTTTCTGCTAAGGTCAGGAACACGGCAGGGATGTCCGTTATCACCCCTGCTATTCAACATAGTACTAGAAGTCCTAGCCTCAGCAATCAGACAACAAAAGGAAATTAAAGGCTTCCAAATTGGCAAAGAAGAAGGCAAACTATCACTCTTCACAGATGATATGATACTATATATGGAAAACCCAAAAGACTCCACTCCAAAACTGCTAGAACTTGTACAGGAATTCAGTAAAGTGTCAGGATATAAAATCAATGCACAATAAGACAGAAGAAAGAGAAATTAAGGAGTCAATCCCATTTACAATTGCACCCAAAACTATAAGATACCTAGGAATAAACCTAACCAAAGAGGTTAAGAATCTATACTCAGAAAACTATAAAGTACTCATGAAAGAAATTGAGGAAGACACAAAGAAATGGAAAAATGTTCCATGCTCCTGGATTGGAAGAATAAATATTGTGAAAATGTCTATGCTACCTAAAGCAATCTACACATTTAATGCAATTCCTATCAAAGTACCATCCATTTTTTTCAAAGAAATGGAACAAACAATCCTAAAATTTATATGGAACCAGAAAAGACCTCGAATACCCAGAGGGATATTGAAAAAGAAAGCCAAAGTTGGTGGCATCACAATTCCGGACTTCAAGTTCTATTACAAAGCTGTCATCATCAAGACAGCATGGTACTGGAACAAAAACAGACACATAGATCAATGGAACAGAATAGAGAACCCAGAAATAGACCCTCAACTCTATGGTCAACTAATCTTCGACAAAGCAGGAAAGAATGTCCAATGGAAAAAAGACAGCCTCTTCAACAAATGGTGTTGGGCAAATTGGACAGCCACATGCAGAAAAATGAAATTGGATCATCTCCTTACACCACACACGAAAATAGACTCAAAATGGATGAAGGACCTCAATGTGAGAAAGCAATCCATCAAAATCCTTGAGGAGAACACAGGCAGCAACCTCTTCGACCTCAGCCGCAGCAACTTCTTCCTAGGAACATCGCCAAAGCAAGGGAAGCAAGGGCAAAAATGAACTATTGGGATTTCATCAAGATCAAAAGCTTTTGCACAGCAAAGGAAACAGTTAACAAAACCAAAAGACAACTGACAGAATGGGAGAAGATATTTGCAAATGACATATCAGATAAAGTGCTAGTGTCCAAAATCTATAAAGAACTTAGCAAACTCAACACCCAAAGAACAAATAATCCAATCAAGAAATGGGCAGAAGACATGAACAGACATTTCTGCAAAGAAGACATCCAGATGGCCAACAGACACATGGAAAAGTGCTCCATATCACTCGGCATCAGGGAAATACAAATCAAAACCACAATGAGAGATCACCTCACACCAGTCAGAGTGGCTAAAATTAACAAGTCAGGAAATGACAGATGCTGGCGAGGATGCGGAGAAAGGGGAACCCTGCTACACTGTTGGTGGGAATGCAAGCTGGTGCAACTACTCTGGAAAACAGCATGGAGGTTCCTCAACATTTTGAAAATAGAACTACCCTATGACCCAGCAATTGCACTACTGGGTATTTATCCCGGGTATTTACCCTAAAGTTTACAAACGTAGTGATCCGAAGGGGCACGTGCACCCGAATGTTTATAGCAGCAATGTCTACAATAGCCAAACTATGGAAAGAACCTAGATGTCCATCAACAGATGAATGGATAAAGAAGATGTGGTATATATACACAATGGAATACTATGCAGCCATCAAAAGAAATGAAATCTTGCCATTTGCGACAATGTGGATGGAACTAGAAGGTATCATGCTTAGTGAAATAAGTCCATCAGAGAAAGACAAGTATCATATGATCTCCCTGATATGAGGGAGAGAAGATGCAACATGGGGAGTTAA
>NW_019154088.1:35688377-35845139 GCF_002288905.1 Enhydra lutris kenyoni | reverse complement strand
GGGGTAGGAGAAGAGTAAATGAAACAAGATGGGATTGGGAGGGAGACAAACCATAAGTGACTCTTAATCTCACAAAACAAACTGAGGGTTGATGGGGGGAGGGGGGTTGGGTGGGGTTATGGACATTGGGGAGGGTATGTGCTAAGGTGAGTGCTTTGAAGTGTGTAAACCCGGTGATTCACAGACCTGTACCCCTGGGGATAAAAATATGTTATATGTTTATAAAAAATAAAATAAAAAAAATATATAAAACAAACAAAAAAAAACGAAAAAAAAAATAAAAGAAATGAAATCTTGCCATTTGCGATGACGTGGCTGGAACTAGAGGGTATCATGCTTAGCGAAATAAGTCAATTGGAGAAAGACAACTATCATATGATCTCCCTGATATGAGGGAGAGGAGATGCAACATGGGGGGTTAAGGGGGTAGGAGAAGAGTAAATGAAACAAGATGGGATTGGGAGGGAGACAAACCATAAGTGACTCTTAATCTCACAAAACAAACTGAGGGTTGATGGGGGGAGGGGGGTTGGGGGGGGTTATGGACATTGGGGAGGGTATGTGCTAAGGTGAGTGCTGTGAAGTGTGTAAACCTGGCGATTCACAGACCTGTACCCCTGGGGATAAAAATATATTATATGTTTATAAAAAATAAACTTAAAAAACAAAACAAAAATAAAATAAAATAAAATAACCAAATATATCATCATAAGTAAAAAAAAAAAAAGGTGTGCAAAACTATATAATGAAATTCTCTAAAGCATCATTTGTTCCTTTTGTAATTTAAAAATTCATAGATCATGTAAGTCAAAGGTGGTAATGTCTGAGTTACATTTTTGAAGTCAAAATATAAAATTATTATTAAACATTTTTGCCTTTTATGTTATTTTATTTTGCCTTTTAAAGTGGATCACTTTGATAACTTGTGAGCGCATATGAATGAGCTAGTAGGAGATTAAGCAAAGAAACATAGCATGTTCATGACTTAATCCCTCAGTTGAGCACAGCTGGTCAACATGTTGTTTTTGACTCTATTTTTTTCTTCACAGTTGCAAATTGTTTAATTTCCACCCTTAATGGACAACTGAATACTTAGAGGAAGGAAAAAGTACACTGATGCTGAAACACAAATTAATGTGGGGCACAAATCTATAAATTTACCTCAAGGTTCTCTTCACCAGCTCCTTTGATCAAACTACTCATATCACCTTATTTCGTAGGTATGACTTAAAGAAAACAAAGGACAACAAATATTGGAATAATAGTTAAACTTAATTAGTCTTTACTTACATGGAAGTAAAGACCACAATATCTGTAATGTGCTATTTGTGGAAATATTCCAGCAAATGGATGCTGAGAAACCTCTATTATTTCCTTTTAAAGGTAGAATGTTAAGAATTCCAAATATCATCTCACAAGCAGTTATTTAATATTACTAAATTTTAATCTACTTTCTAATATGTATTTATCCTTAAACCAAACAATACACCATAATAAAACTTAATAAATTATGCTATTTCCTATATGGTCAAAGTAAGTCAAATATCATGCGGTGATACATATTATGAGTATTAAAGATTGTACTTAAATAAAATTATAAATCAATGCACATTAACTTCTTTTTCTTATAACAACCAAAAGGCATGCTCACAATTCTACTTAGAGAATATGTATTATTACCAAAGTGATTCAAGAGTCAAGAAAGGCTGGGAAACACTGCTGAGTTTTTTCATCATTTTAAACCCAGAAAAGTTTCAATTAATGACGGAGGAAGCAAGTCACTGATATTCATACTGCCAAGTGAAACATAGCAAGCTAGAATAACTGGTTAGTTTTATTAAGGTATCTTATTAAGATGGCTTATTAAGCTACTCACTATTGTTTTCATAGGGCTTTAGGCTGATACTAAACTTTAAAATGTAGGATTCTTTCCTTCCTAACTTTCATAAAAGTCATATATAATTAGCACTGAATGAAATTTTCTAATGTCAACATTTCAAATTTTGATTAACAGGGAATACAAATCAACCTTATTCAAGTTTAATTCAAAAGACTGGCAACATCCTTTGGGAGACTAGTGGAGATAATATTCAATGCACCTTCAAACTTCACACTAAGCCAAGGGCCTACAAAGTAAAAGTAATATTCAACTTATTAAGCTAGCATCGTCACAGTAATTTTCTCTACCTGAGTTATGTTTGATTCATAAAAACCATACGTTCCCAGATTGAAATCAACATTTCGGGTCTAGACTGCAATCAGGACCACCCCACTGTTGATAGATATGATGACTGATCTACACAGATGATCAAAAGAAAGACAAAGCAACAGTTGACAGAAGTGGTGCGGATAGTGACATAAGAAACAGACATTTCAGACAATGGTAGACCTTCTGGATAGTATACAGTGAAACACCTGGTGACATTCCACGGGGTGGAAGAACTACAGTTCTTCAGCTCTATTACAGAACTATCATTTCTGAATATGAAACACCAGTCAGTAGAAATCATACAAGCTAGGGTAACTTAGTAAGTTTTCATTCTTATTTTTTAAATAAAGGTAAACCAGGGGTATTCTCTTTTTTTCCTCCAGCAGTGTCTTTTTCACCTTTTATGGACTATCCAGGGCTAGAACTAGGGTGAGATGAATGAAGCACTCACTTCAGGTGAAAAATTTAAGGGGGTACGAAAAGCCTCACTAATAAAACTAAAAAATATTACAATAAATATTTTAAAAAATTAAAGTTAACACAAATTTTTAAAGATTTTATTTATTTATTTGACAGAGAAAGAGAGCACAAGCAGGGAAGCAGCAGGCAGAGGGAGAGGGAGAGGGAGAAGCTGGCTCCGCACTGAGCAAGGAGCTAGATGCAGGACTCGATCCCATGATCCTGGGATCACGAACTGAGCAAAAGGTAGATGCTTTTGCTGACCGAGCCACCCAGGACTCCCAACAAAAAAATTTCTTCATAAACAAAATATCAAAATTTAAATAAAGAAAGGATGAGTGTCCTCTGATACTGATAAAATTCCCAAGGCAAATTTGTGCCAAATTTGGTCAGTGGGAAACTTTCTAAGCTGGCTCCTGTGTCCTTTTGACATGACTTCATTAATCTTGCTTTCTGGTACAAGTACTTGCTTTCTGGTATAAAAGGATACTCTGGACTCATTGTACTTTCCCTTCTCCAGACCTAGGAGCTATCTCTTTCCCATCTACCTCCAAAGGCCAATAATTCATTAGTTGTGGGTTTCTCTTTCCTATTACTTTTACGCCTATTTTTCTTATAAAAGGTAGGATATTATAAGTACTTGATTTTTTTTCTCGGTTAGGAATATGTCCTGAGATCACTCAGTATCAGTTTATAGACCTTCCTTCCTTTCTCTTTTTCACAGTTGCATTGTATCCCACTATGCGAATATGTCATAGTTTATTAAACTACTCTCCTATTTGAATTTCTTTTGTTTGCTATTAAAAACAATCCTGGGGCCCCTGGGTGGTTCAGTCGTTATGCGTCTGCCTTTGGCTCAGGTCATGATCCCAGAGTCCTGGGATGGAGGTCCCCCCCACCCCCCACCCCCGCCCCAGGTCGGGCTCCCTGCTCAGCAGGGAGCCTGTTTCTTCCTCTCCTCCCAGCTCCTCTCACTCATGCTCTCTGTTGCTATCCTTGTCTCTCTCTCAAATAAATAAAAACAATCATGTAGGAATGCTTGGGTGGTGCAGTTAGTTGAGCCTAACTCTTGGTTTCAGCTCAGGTCCTGATATCAGGGCCCAGCATCTAGCTCCTCACTCAGCATGGAGTCTGCTTGAGATCGTCTCTCCCTCTCTCTGCCCCACCCCCACTTGTAGTGTCTCTCTCTCAAGTAAATAAATAAATCTTTAAATAGCAAACAAACAAAAATCCAATCCTGTAATTCCTATGTTGCCTCATATTCATGGAGGTATATATTCTGGATGGATTCCTAGAAGCAATTTTCCTTAGTCAAAGTGTAAGGGCATCAGTAATTTTGTTAGATATTATAAAATTCTCCTCCACAGGGGTTTTACTATTTTGTATTCTTACTAGTAATGTATGAAAATGCACATAATTCTTTTTACTTACAGTTTCCAAGATCTTTGTGAACAATCTCTTTTTCCAAAGTTACATGGTATTTATTTTATGTCTCTGAGGTTAAATTTATTATTTTTCTCACTTACTATTTCTAGTTCCTAAAAGGTTATTATAATTTTTTATTTAAAACATTTTTATAACATTTATTATTAAAACATACTCTTTAGTCAATGTCTTATATTCATAGAGCATATTATACTTTTCAAAATACTTTAATGCACATGCATCTTATTTGAGCCTCACAGCTGTATTCTGAAGTATAGAGCAAGTATATCAGTTCTACTTCCAGTTGAGAACACTGAGAAGAAACACAATTTCATGACTTCTACATCATACTCAGTTAATGACAATCATGGGTCCTGTTAGACACTGATATCTCTACTAGATAGTAAGTTGCCTCCCCTTTAACTTTCAATTCTAATGCTTTAATTTATTATATATTAGTGTCGCTTATTAGATAAAAAGTACTAGGCATACAGACTTACTAATTTTATTTACTTCACAAGTAGTAGAAATATGAAAGCTATTAATGAGTTATTTAAGGTTCATATGTTAAGCTTATTTTGGATAAAAGCTTAATTTGGGGGGGTTTAGCTCAAGAATTTTATAAACTATAAAGTGTTAATCACCTCTAATAGTGTAATTTATTCTGGAAAAATATACCATTTTTTAATTCAAAGTATGATTCAGTTATGTAAGCAGTAACAAGTTGGAATAGAGTGAATTACCTTTTCACATATAAGCAATTATTAGGAATTTGTAAAACTGTAGAAAATCAAACACAAAGTGGCAAAAATGTAATTCCAAGGCTGCATTAAAGTTCAAAGGCTTCCTTTGTACTAAACAATGTCTCTTAGCATTCTCTGAAGAGATAGGAAAAAAAGTTCTATTTCAAGTATAAAATATTTTGGCCTAAATTTTTAATTAGATTGATTCATCCATGAGAATGGTAATATATATTTATCTTATCAAGTGGGCCTCAAGGAAATATTAAAGGATGACCTTAACAGACATTATAAATTGAGAATCCTCAAACAGAGGCAATGAAATCAGTAAATGTAAATATAAACCCTGATTTTGGTCTCTTTTTAATAATGTAAACTCTTTTCCATAAAACACAATCTGTATGTTAAAGATGTCATTTATTTTTGAAGTTGAAAAATAACAAAAAGACTTTAGACCCACATATAAAAGGTACTCTTTTTATCCTTTTCTGAGACATTGACCTGTATACTCATTTAAAAATGAACACCACATCTTTACGTTATTAAATCTTTGTTTTGATCTATTAGTATTCACCAAAGTGCCATTTTATAAAACCTCACACTGAATAGACAAGGCTGGAGGTGACCATCTGCAGCTTTAGAGCCTGCGTTTGAATTGATGAAAAGAGCTTTGTGTTTTCATTGCCAAGTTTGATTCTTCCAGTCATTAGGCATTCCCCTCAGATCGCATCAATGAAGCCGTGCTCTCTTACACCCATGTGTTAAATTCTCTTCTCCTCATGGTTTCCTTTGCCAGCTCTACTCAAGAATGACTATTGGGTCTTAGCCACATTCTTCTCACAGCTGTGTTAAAAAAGAGCATCAGAAAGTCTTCCTAAAACCCATATGTGTATCTGGTCAGTTCTCTGTCTCAGGGTCACCTCACATTGTGGTGTGATTATACAGAGATTCATTCTTGTTCTTGAACTGTGCTACTCCTACCACTCTGGGAAAGATTAGGCCCTCTAGTCAGTAGTAGAGAACTTCTTGGAAGACTGATGTGAAATATACATGGCTCAGAAGGCAAATTAACTTAAGGAAGAAGATAATTCAAGATTTTGAATGTTTTGCCATTGTGTAGCTTGTCAAACAGCAAACGGGAACATAAAGAGAAATAATATATGCTTTCATACGCTTTCAGGATACTGCTAAATGCAGCAAAAGAAAAAGTCAAAAGATGATGATGTCCCAAGGACTATTATGGTATAAATACCAAATGGTATAAATACCAAAAATACCAAAACATAAATACCAAAACAATTAAAAAATTAAAATTATTAAGTTTAGTAAGTTCCAAAACACTGTTCACTATGTAATTTCTGGAAACTTATTTTTCTTTCTTTCTTTCTTCTTTTTTTTATTTTTAGAGTGTTTAATTACTTTTTAAAAAATTTTTATTTATTTTTAAAATTTCCTTAATTTCACTTTTAGTCAGTCTTTATACAGAAACATCTGACAAAGTAATTGATAGTAGTGGAACCCTTTTTTCTTTATACTTAGGTTAAGAACTAAAAAAAAAACAAAAACTATTTGTAGAGTTGCCTGAGAATATATAACAATATGAAGAAGAAAGAAGATCACTTCTGTTGCTACTACATAATATATTGTTATAGAATGATTTTTTTTTTAACTATAAATGATCAAGAGTGAAGTTTATGTGTGGACAATGTTTATGATTTTACTGCCAGCTAAAGCTCACTGAAATAAGCAAAAGATTCTTTCTTTCTTTCTTTTTCTTTTTCTTTCTTTAAGTAGGCTTCCCACCCAGTGCGGAACCCAGCGTGGCACCTGAATTCATGACCCTGAGATCAAGACCTGAGCTGAGATCAAGAGTTGGACTCAACTGACCATTTTGCCCGGGCCCCACAAAAAATTATTTTATTCTGTATTTTTTGAGGGCCAAATATGCATATGGGAAAATCCCTGACTTAGTGAGGAGAAATAACCAAGCATGGAATGTTACAATCCAAATAAAATTGGTATCTCTACTTATTCTTGGGTTCAACTTAGGTTTTTTCTAATTACATTTTGTGAATAAAAGCTGAACCTAGTAAGGAAGTATATACCAGATTTTAGATGAGTATACTGAGGATTTACTAAAAAAAAAAACACCAGACCTTGATTTATATAAAAATGTAGACCTTTCTATACTAATAGATAGATACATCACATTAAATTTTTCTATGTGTTTAAGAATAGGGAAAGCAAAGGAGGAGGTTCTGAGTGAGCTGTCAAGCATAATGAGGCTGAGCAACATCCAAGCAGGAATAATGAAAATTTCTTAAAAATCAAATTTTTACAATAGCTTCCCTCTTCCCTTTATTACTACAAGAGTAGTCTAAAGTACACTGGTGGTCAGCGCTATTAAGAAAGAAAGTTAAAATCGCTTTATATATCTTGTTTTAATCATTTCTAAAACTATCCTCAGGTAAGATGGATGAATGAGTTCTCCTGTCTTCACAGAAGTACCCGGGAGCGCTGTAGCCTGTCAAGGACTAAACAGTAAGACGGCTTTAACCAGAGCTAGAACAGAACCAAGGAAAAGGCTGCTTGTCTGATCATATGGCCATTCTAAGGAACTCACATTTCATATAAATGTGTGAAAATCACATTTGAATGTTTCTGGAGCAAAGAACTCCTGTTTTTTGTTTTTTGTTTTTATGTTAACCTGTCAAGTTCTGGTTAAAGATATTTGATCATTGTTTAGTGGATCCTATAATTCTCCTAATGTAATAGGGACATTATCTCTTTTAATTACTATAATATTGGGGTTAATGAAAAACATCAAAAATCCCTAAATTTTATTTGGTCTTAAACTGAAATGGCACGGATCTCTCCCACATTTTATTCTTTTGTTCTTTTACTTTCATCCTTTTCCATTGTACGCATTTGAAACATGTTTTATCTATCTTAGTAGGCAAAAATGTGTAATAGCTCAACTCTAGATCACCTATTTGAAGACAGGTTCTGAAGTGAAGAAGCAAATCAAATCTAAGCAGCTGTGCTGCAATTTCACTTTTTAGTCCTTACTTTCACGATCCT
This sequence comes from Enhydra lutris kenyoni, assembly GCF_002288905.1. Lineage (NCBI taxonomy): Eukaryota > Metazoa > Chordata > Mammalia > Carnivora > Mustelidae > Enhydra > Enhydra lutris. The sequence goes on along the minus strand of NW_019154088.1, from coordinate 35,837,225 downwards.
TATGATTCATTCCAAAAAGTTAACTATACAAGGGAACTTATCAGAGAAAATGCAGATTCTTAGGTTTAGAGAATTTCTTTTCTTAGTCTCCATCCTTTACTTTCCACTTCATTAGAATTTCTCAAGTTTTGGGTTAGGCTTCAATTCCAATAATCCTACATTAATCCTCTAGTAGAGAGGAATGCCATAGAAAATTAACACCATGTTTCTTTTTTGTTTCAAAGTGAGACTTTCCCTAAAGATAAAGGTGTAATCCCAACTCTTCAGTTTTTATAAAGAAATGAATATAATACTTATCTATCAAATATGATAGGTATCTCTATGTATATATAATAAAAGTAGCTCTAAAGAAATCTACTTTATGTACTCAATGGATGAGAAAGGTGACCCACTATACAAATACACAATGGAATTAAATTTTTATAAAATACATACTTATTTGATAGTGTGTAAGAAGACTTGTATTTCATAAGTTAAATATGCATTTAATTAAAAATGTGTTATGATTTACAAATCCAGAATATTAAATTCTTAAAAAGCATATTATATGCTTAAGAATAAAAACTAAGCATGTTAGATGCTGTACATCTTACAGCGACTGCTTAGGAGTCATCTGAATCCATTTTCCACATATAAATGACAGTATCTAACTGGATCTAGATTTGGAAGGTGCCTTCTAGAGCTGATTGGGAAGTGATTTGTACATAAACTATCTTGAATAGGGGTGCCTGTCATTAAGCATCTGCCTTTGGCTCAGGTCATGATCCCAGAATCCGGGGATCGAGCCCCGCATCAGGCTCCCTCTTCGGCAGGAAGCCTGCTTTCCCTCTCCTAGTTCTTCGGCTTGTATTCCCTCTCTCTCTGTGTCTCTGTCAAATAAATAAATAAAATCTTTAAAGAAACAAAAACAAATTATCCCAAATAAATTATTCGACTCATTATGTGCTGAGGTATGTATGATATTTCACAGAACTTTTAAATCTCAAACACAAAATAAATTTTGAAGAGCAATTTCCAGAAGTTTTAAATCCTCCCGTCTATTAATAATATTAATAAAATCAATTTTCAACTTTATATTAGTGATTTATACCTTATGTTGAGTTGAGAATTGTGAAACTTATTCTTCGATTTAATCAACACTTATAAAGTGTTCAGACATCTGTACTATTGTCTTGCTACTTAAAGTCCAACCAAGAATTTATTTAAAAAAAATCACAGGTAAAATTGGCAAGAAGCAGAGTAATTTTAGTGAAAAGGCAATATAATTTTAATACCTTTTGTATTTGACTATGTAAGGATAATTTACGACAATTTGTTTTCATTATGTTTAAATTCAGATTCCAGAGCCAGCAACAAAACTACAAAGTTTAGTGATGTCTTTTGATGAAAAGAAGGCAGTTTGTTTTTGTTTTTGTTTTTGTTTTAACCAAGAAACTGTGGAAATGCTCTGTTCCCCTTCCCAGCACTCAGAGTCATCTACCCTGTTCTATAATTCAACCTGCAAACAGATTAAGCAGTTGAGTTTGTGGAAAGTATGTTTGCTCTACGCTAAGAAACCTTGTGTGACACTATGGCGACTCCCCTGACACCTCGAAGGGGACTACAGACAGTCCTCATCAGCAGGGAAACCAGGCTGAGAATTCACAATTTCTTTGTGACTTCAACTTCTTCATAGAAATCAGTATTTGACCAAGAGGCCGGAAAGACTTCTTGTTAGCTTACATGTACTCCTCCTCCTTCTTTTTTTCCCTGTTAATACCGCTCAAAAGCTTGGGATACCCTATATTTCAAAAGGAAATGCTTTATGTTGATCTTTGATATTTTAATTATGCAATTAGAAATGAGAACACAAGTAAATTTTAAGTAACTGATCTTTTTAAAGTATGAAAATAAAGAAAATTTTATTTTTTATTTTTATTTTATAAAGATTTTATTTATTTGACAGAGAGAGAGACAGTGAGAGAGGGAACACAAGCAGGGGGAGTGGGAGAGGGAGAAGCAGGCTTCCTGCTGAGCAGGGCACCCGATGCAGTATTTGAACCCAGGACCCTGGGATCATGACCTGAACTGAAAGCAGCCACTTAAGTGACTAGCCATCCAGGTACCCTAAGAAAGAAAATTTTAGATAGTGATATATTCTTTCTTGAAAATATGTTTAAAAGTTTAGAATTTTTGTCCTTTGTCTTTTTGTCTGGTCTACTTATTATATAGTTACGGTTTATGAGGGATTGAATCATATCAGTATAAATCTGACCCATAGTAAAGATGGTTATGTGACAAAAGTTACTTTACTGTAAAATCTAGAAGCTTTGGAGAGCTTTTAACCTTATAAGCCTAGTTGTAAATACTTTTAAGTAATTATGTGTAACTTAGGTACATTAAGTATAGTCAAATATATTTTTAAAATCCTTTAGAAACTTTGTGTTCTAAGACACAAGAACCATATCTATAGACAGACAGATGGGAAACAAAATATATCATAAAGAACAACAGAGTTTTAAATCTCTCGTGATGATAAAAATATCCCTTAATGGATTTGTGTGTCAGTTTTCTCTTTAATAAACAAGGATTATGGATGGTCCTTAGCAGAATCATTAAGAGAAGTTTCTCTTACAAGTTCCTATGCGCTTAACCTGCTCTTTAGTTCCCTCTACTTCCACATGGCTCACCAAGACTAAGTGCATCCAGGATCAGCCAAAGAGCAACCTAAAACCGAAATGACAATGTGTTCTTCCACAAACATACACATTTTTGAAACACAGGTACCTTAACCTTGCTTAACTCAAGGGAATGGATTTCCACTGGTGAAATTTTAGGCTTTTTGACATCTGGACTAAGATGCAATTTCTGGACAATGAGGTCTGGCATTCTTCACACTTTCTCCTATCAGAGTTTCTACCTATATATATTGGCTAGCTTATGGATGGTAATTCTGCACCACTTTCTTTTTCAGGAATACTCCCACAGACTAAAAACCTTTAAGAAATTCATTTGACTCGGGGTGCCTGGGTGGCTTAGTGGGTTAAAGCCTCTGCCTTCGGCTCAGGTCATGATCCCAGGGTCCTGGGATCGAGCCCCGCATCGGGCTCTCTGCTTGGCAGGGAGCCTGCTTCCCTTCCTTTCTCTCTGCCTGCCTCTCTGCCTACTTGTGAGCTCTGTCAAATAAATAAATAAAATCTTCAAAAAAAAAAAAAAAAAAAAAAAAGAAATTCATTTGACTCTAAAAGGAAATAAAATATAAATTTAAAATTCCATAATTACTAGAAATAGCATATAGTCTCTCCACCATTACTGAAGATTTCAGATCTTTTAAATGTAATTAAACTTGATGGAAGCTGGTGCATAGCAAAAGGGTTAAAAGCCCACTAGAAAGTCAGACACCACAGTAGTCATGGTGCCAGTGAGAGAGGCAGGCAGGACTGGCCACAAAAGTCATACTTTTCTACGAAACTCTTGTACTAGCATGGGGTACTGGGTTGGGATAAAATTTTTTTTACCTAGGGCCTATAGCAGATCAGAGCAGATTTGAAATTTTCCTGTGTATTCCTGACGTGACCAGCTTTTACTTTATTCTGTCATCCCATCAACCTTTTAAATTGTTCTAGTTCATTTGTTCATAAGTATTTACACAGTACCTACTTTATAGCAGGCATCTGTGTGAATATTTGGAGGCGATATGGATACAAAGATGAAGGGAACACTGTTTATGTCTTGAGAATGCTCAGTGATGGGTAATTTCGCAGGAAGTAGACAGGAAAACAGATAAAGCAATTGTAACACCTAGATGATTAAGACCTTTAACAAAGATATGGATTAGGTACTATAAAAAAATTAAAGCATAAAGAAACATCACAGAGGTGACATTAAGACTAGACTTTAATGAGTAACAAAAATTTGGTACTAGAAGGGAGGTACTAGGTACTAGAAGGGAGGAATATGCTTTAAGAAGAAGAAATAGCTTATGTAGAGATACTGTGGTTGGGGTGGTGGGAGGAAATGATACCAGGGAATGGGAGAAGGCCAGAAAGTGATAGACCTCATATACCCTGCTCAGTTGTTTATGCTTTAGTGTGTAGGGATGAAGGGCCCTGAAAGATTTCAAATAGGGAAGTAATAGAACCTGATTTCATTTTAGAAAACTTCCCTCTGGTGGCAGCGAGTAAGACATACCTGAGAGCTAGAGGGAGGTAAACTAGTCTTGTGATTATTTCAGACTAGTTGGAGGATGATGAGGTCCTGAAATGATGCAATTAACAAGTGAGGATGGAATAGAGGAAATCAGGTGATTCTTCGGCAGTGCAGAAAAACCAGAGACTCACAGCAAAGTGAATGTGAAAAGTCAGAAAGAGTGAGGGAATAAAGATGGTGCTGAAACTGCTGAAGACCATTACTGAGATGGGAGATACAGGAGAATGGCGAGGACTTTATTTTCAGGGGAGGAATCCTTAACAAACATACTATGACAACACAGAGAAGAGAGTGATATTTAACTTTCTAGGAAGTTGAAGAAGCCTTTGCAGAGAAGAGATACTTGAATGAGTCTTGTTAGTTGCATGAGTATGATTATATTAATAATTTATAACATGCTGAAAATAAAGTAATTGGCACTGAACTAGGTATCTTACATGGTATCCTCATATCAAATCTGCCTGTGAAGGCAGTAATACTGTGTGAATTTTTCAACTGAGGAACTTTTGCTTCCAGGGGTTAAGCAACTTGCCCCAAATCTCACAGGTAATAAGTAGGAAAGCAGGGATTGAAATACGGGTCTGTCTGACTTGACTACAAAGCCTGCCTCTATCCTCTCTGCCGCACTGAATCTCATAGGATGAGTAAGTTTTTCATGAGGGAAAGGGTAAAAGGCTCTAAGCAGAGGAACCCACATATATAATGGTATTCGGTCCAGAAAAGATAGAGCCCTTCAGAAGAATGGGATATTACAGTGTGGAGTGAAATGGCAAGACAAAGAGGGATGATGCAAGATGCATTGTTCTAAAGGCATTACATGTTTATCTCATCTAATTCTTACAACATTATGAGTGCGAGTATTACTAACCATATATTATTATCTGCAGCAGCACAGTGTTTTTAAAATAAAGTGTACAAGTTCACGTACCTATACATTTTGCATCCAGATTCTGAGCTTTTAAACCACTATGCTACATTACCAAAGATATGGGAGCATCCTTACTTATTGTTTACCATGATCATATATTAGTTTTATAATAAAAATATAATTAGAAATGGGCCACTGAATTTAACAGGAAATTGCTGGCAATCTTAAAAAGAACTGTTTCAGTACAAAAGCTAGCCATAGTGTACTGAGTAGCTCCGGAGTAAATGGAATTAAAAAATTAGATGCTGAATATAGATCAGTTATTCAAGAAATTTAGTTGTGAAAGGGAAAGGGGAAATATGCACCTTTATAGTTCACACTGTAGTTACTTCCTGGAATACTGACATATTTACAAAGGACCTTCAAAAATAATTGCTACTAACAGTAATTTCAGATTATATGGAGAATACTAATACCATCTAACAAAGACTTTTAAGTTGGTTTCCTGGAAGGTTAGCCTCTTAAATGCTATAAAGTAGGTTGATGCCCACATTAACTGCAATGAAGGTACACTGCCCCATTGAGGGCAACTAAAAATATAGCAGACTGAATACAAATAGGAGAGCCTCATCGTATTTCATCTAGGTCTTATTGCTGGAAGTAAGAATAAAAGATTCAACATTCAAATTGAAATTTAACATTTAAATGACATAATTGTTTCACTTAAACTCTGTCCGTTGATTGGTGTCATTCCATTAAAACCTTTTGATCTGCCCACGGTTAAATGTGAAGACTAGGAAAATATAGTAAGTTTCTTAAAAGGTTAAACTTATTCAACTTAAAGCATTATCTGAGGTGATCTTTCTACTTCAATACTGATATACTTCTATATCAATATATCAATACAAAGTATTTTTAAAATTATTTTTTATAAAACAATAATAATAGTTGATGAGATCTAAAAAATAAAAGGTTGACATTTCCAAAGATTTTACAGAAACTTAATTGGTCTCTGGAAAGCACTGTTTTAGGGAATTTTAGCCAAATATATAAATTTCAAGAATTACATGTAAAGAAAACTTGGATATTTGTAATTATTTGTAGACTTCAAGCAAACAGAGCTAACAGACCCTGACTGTCAAAAGGTACTGATTTGTAATTTACAATGCAATGAGACCTACTATGTATCTTAGTGTTTTTAGAATGTTAATGTACACTGTGAATAATTAGATATAGTTTCTGACTGAACATAAACTTAATCTTTAAACCTATAAAAAATAGAATACTTACTATAAATCATAAATTTCAAGGTACCCTGATCATATAAAGATTTTAATATGCATAATTTCTGATCTATTTTAAAAGGGCTCTTAACTACAGATTTACCTGACATTGGGATACCATTCAAAATGTAATTTCAGGGACACTGAGGAAATGGTTGAGATGATTTATTTTCAAATAAAAAGTGGTAAGAAGTAAGAAGTTTTGAAGTTAGCACAACTTCATATTGTAAGACTGAAAAAAATTAAGGAAAAAGTATGTCTTAGGAGCTGAAGGCAATTAAGTATATGAATGACAAAATGCTGTTAACAACACATAAAGATGGGATTATTTAAAAATGACAAGTTCCATTCCATTAAAGCTGCCTTAGGAAATTCTGCTACAGTGTTCAAGTCCCTTAAATTAACAAATTATCTCTTTGTATGATATGCCCTATGTTAACGTTTTGCTGGCTATTGTTAAGGACTGATTGGTTTTTGTAGCTTTATTTAAATTTTAACAAAAATGCAAAGATCATCGAAAATAAACTAATGTAATTATGCACTGTGAAAAGCTGCCCTGAATACTTCAAAAGAACCACACATACAAATTAAGTCCACTGTAACTATTCCATGTGCCTAGAGGTCTCAGACTGCAAAATCACAGATGATCTCAACTCAAGCAGGATTATCACAAAGCTAAGTGAGTAAAGTTGGTAACTTGACTGCCTCTTCCCCTTGCCAATAACTTTACCTACTACCTATGAAAGGATTTTAATGGTATGGCCTCCAGGAACTAATGAAGATCAGTTATTAAATAAAAGTGGTTTGCCCTCAACAGTAACCACGATTCCCAAGTGAATGACTTTTTTGACCCCCAACTATGGGCACGATAGGCAATCTAAAAAATAAAAAAGTCCATTTGGCTCAATCTACTTTTGTCATAAACCATTAACAGCATGACTAATAAATAATCTATTATTTAGCTGCAAAAAAGGTATTCTTGTTTTGTTTTGTTTCATGCTTTTGAAACCATGCAAGATCATTTTACTTACTTCTGTACTTTGTCATTGGCCGCTTGGGAGGCCTCCATGGCGTGCTGAAGCTCTAATTCCATGTTTGCTCGATCTGTCAGAGCTTGCTGCAGTTGGGTAGCCAGTTCCTCATTCTCTTGTTGAGTGATGGACACTATGTTCTCTCTACTTTTTAAAGCTTCTTCGTAAGTGCTAAGGGTATGGTTAAACTGATCCTTCAGATTTTCTTCTTGGGATAAAGATTTGTGTAAACTGAGAAAAACATAAAAATAAATAATTGAAACATAAATATGTAGTCTTCCTGACCAATAATCTATTTAACAAAAATCTCCATAAGAAACACCCATTTCTAAAAATCAATGAAGACCCACTTAAATGGGGAGAATGGGCATTGGCTTAGCAGATCCAGGCTTTCTTCAGCTGAGCACTTAATGAGAATGAATGCGGGCTGTATGAGCACCGGTCAGCCCATACACAGATATAAATGAAGTTAAAATCACTAGTCTGACTGCACAGAAATAATACATATTCAGGTACCTTTTCTTTTTGTTAATGAATCTCATGCCAAATATATCCACTCATTAAGTCATACAAATAGCATATAAATTAAGACTAAATGAATGCAGAAGAAAATGCAGACAAATAGAACCCTAAAATGCTAAAGGTCAAATCTTTGATATGTCATTACACCTACCGCCTGAGGTTATTTTGAAATGGCACCACGCACCTCACTCAATTAAATAAAGACATTTTGAAAATATAAATATTTAATAAGGGAAATTTAAAACCCACACAGGAGATGTTTTTTTTTTTATTAAATAAAATAATTTCAGTATATGCATACAAAAGAAATGTCAATCGGAGACTTGAAGTAAAACAACCTAACTATATAATACAGATTGATGATGTGAAAGAAAGTAATATAATTCTGAAAGCTTCAAAAAGCTTGTCAGGGAACTTTAGCACTGGCTGAATATCTAGTCTGATACTTTATTTAAAAGTGTTCAAACCAAAGTAATTATATATTTCTTCTTTTTGTTTAAGTAACCTATAGATCTCTCTAGTGTGCTCACTTTGTAGAAGGTGTCACACAGAAATAAGAAGGACATGAAACAGGGACAGTCAGCATACCAAAAGACATCATTTCAAGATCCAAATTAGTTCTTAGAAAGAAAGACTGCTACTAAACTGCGGCCAGTTGATTACTACATAAAAATAAGAAAGGTGTTTAGTGCTGTATTTGTAGCGTGCAAAGAAGTATCTTTCTTTATAGTTTTCACCTTGTTATCTAACCCTTATTTCATTTTTTCTAAGTTCTTTCGACCAATCCATATGCCTAACGGTTCCCATCTCTTGCCCATTTTCCTATCCTTTCTATGTTCTTTCACACTTTCTGATTCCTCTTATTCCATGTTTGTTTCCATCAAGCCACCTCTTTGGCTACTTGAAAGATCCAAGAAAGAAAGAAACAAAAAACAAACAAAACAAAAAGCTTGAATAAAAAAGTCTCTTTATGTTCTTTACACTTAAAAGATTATTACTTACATTTTAATTGTTAATTATATTTTAAGTTACACAGAGTACACAAATCCAAAGTATTCAGCTTGACAAAATGTAAAGAACAAAATATGTAATAAACCCAGAAGATTCCCCTCTGTTCCCTTCCAGTTAATTCCCCTTTCCCAAAGCAATCACTTATTCAACCTCTATTCAGATTAGTATTGTCTGTTTTTGAACTTTTGGTCTGGCTTACTTTATTTAATAAGGCTTATGAGATTCATCCTACTGTTGCATGTAGTTCACTGCTTTTATTGCTAAGAAGTATTCTGTTATATAAATATACCACAATTCATTTAATCATTCCACTATTACTATTAATATTCTTGTATGTTATCTTTTGATGGACCTAAGTACTCATCGCCCCCCCCCCCACTTCTCTGAGCTATAATTGACATAAGTACTCCTTTCTGAAGTAAGAACTGCTCTATAGGGTATATGTATGTTCAGATCAAGCAGATGCTGCGCAGAGTTTCCCAAAGTGGTCCTACAGATTTACACTCTCACCAGCAGTATATGGGAGTCACAATTACTCTACATTCTCCCTTCGAGTATTCTCCCTACTGGTAAACTATAGCCATTCTTACAGGGGTGCAGTGCAATTTCACTCTCTTAATATTGTCTTTTGATGAATATTAAGTTCTTAATGTGAATGAAGTCCAATAAATCATTGTTTCTTTAATGGCAGGGCTTTTTATAACCTATTTTAAAAAATCTTGGCTTAACTGTTCCTTTATGTTTTACCCTTATGCATATGGTCTCGTTTAAAGTTCACAGGGGACAGCTTCGTTTGGGAATTCTGCATTTGTCTACCATGTCCATAACACTATTCAGTATACTCTCGCCAATTAAATATTAAGAATCAATGACTCGGTTTTTAAAATCTCACCTTTATTAAAACCATGGTATCCCAATTTTAATTCTCTAATCATTCATCACTTTCTGGTTGTCTATCCTTTAATTTTTTTTCAAATTTATATCTCATTTTTCTCTCAGTTGTACCTGTGACTGGGATCCCTAACTCTCAAGCTCAAAACACTACTCATCATTCAAAATGCCTTGGAAACCTTTAAATACCCATCAAGACTTTCTCAAACAGAAGCAGTAGCTGGAATGATGTTTTAAAACAATAAAACAGATAATGCCACTTAAAATCCTGCAGGGCCATCTCACTGCACTCGGAATAAATCTCTACAAATAACAACAAATTGTCTATTTTAACTCACTAAACCTCACAACAACTTATGAGAGAAGTCCTATCAATATTTTTTTTAATAGATGAGGAAATTGAAGCAAACATAGGGCAGTATTTTAGTTAATCTCACACAGCTAACAGAACCAGACTCTCAACCCACAGTCTTTCTCCTGGGCTGAAAGGTGAAACACTCCTCCCAGCTGGCCATGAGCCACGGAGCCCTGTATCATTTGTTCTCTCTTCCTCCTCATCTTCTAGCCAGACATTCAGTTTCTCAAGTCCGTCAAGCTTTTCCTGCGTGAAGCATTTGTTTGTAATGTCTCTCTCCTCTCCCTGACAAACTTCTCATTCATTTGGTCTCAGCATGAATACTGCTTTCTCAGATAAAGCTTTTATGACGTTTCAATCTAAATTCTGGTGTTCCTTCTTTGTTATTCTGTCTCAATGACCCTAGTCTTTTTCTTCTTAGAACTTAAAATAATTTGTAGTTTTTTTAGATCTATTTTTAGATCACAAGTTTCATCTTGTGATCTACTTCCCAATTCTACACTCTATTTACAAAGGGCAATTTTTTAAAATGGGGACACATTCCTTAGTAACTTCAATAAATCAAAATGCGGATATTTCTAAGGACACTTTCTTATCAGAATAAAGATGAAGCAGAGGGGCTAGATTCCTAGCATATATAAATCTCTACCATTTAGAGTGTATTTTTGTTTTAATACTGTTTTTTTCCCTCAGAGTGCTCTTCCCTAGGTCCACCTTGTTTAGCTTTTTTCATAGAGTCAAATCACATTTAACCTATTCTCAAAGTTATTGATTTTCAGATGCATTTCTAGCAATGGCAGCAGAATTACAATTTATTGGTCTTAAATGACGTCGTATTGGAAAATACTTGAATTTTAGTAAGAATAAATGATAAGACAACAGCAGAAAAGAGCCATTAAATCAGTCTCAGAAGTTCCAAAGCCTGTGGCTCATCCAGGATTCACAAAGAATGGCAATTATTTACGTTTATCATGAAATTAATGAGGTAATATCTGTAAGGTTTCCACTCTTACAGTTTTCAAGTGATGTAATTATTTTTTAAATTTTTGTTATTATAGAAAGTGAGACTTTGAAGATATTTTTACTTGGTAATTTTTCATATTATAATTCTAATCCAAAGCAAATGAGACCATACATTGCCTCTTAATGCTGCTCACCACATTGAGTCCAATAGCAGGCCAGGGCTGAAAATACCCTTGGATGGGCACTGTACTAGTAAGCAGCATGTAATGGATTTCCTTTCTGGGGTGGTTTCTTTTTTTTTTTTTTTTTAATTTTATTTTATTTTTTCAGTGTTCAAGATTCATTGTTTATGCACCACACCCAGTGCTCCATGCAATACATGCCCTCCTTAATACCCACTACCAGGTCGTCTGAACCCCCCCCCCCCCGGAGTGGTTTCTGTCTTAGTTTCAATTCCCTCTAGTCTGTGGTCATGACTTTTCCTAGTCCCTGACCCTCTGAACTGCCTCAGCTTAAACTACTTTGGAATTATCAAGCTTATGACCCAATTTTACGTTTTGCTTGCAGATAGTTATGTTCTCCTGAGCTTATCTGCTTTCCTGCTTGCAGAACTTGCTTTCTCTCAATTGTCATGTCACACGTGGATTCAGCTTATTCTTGCAACTAGTACTTTTCCATTTACACCAAGTGTTAATGCTACTTTTCCTGGCTTCCTCTTTTGTCTCTGTGATCAGGTATTAACTTAAATCCTTCATGAGTCACTTTACTCAGCATCCTACAATATGCACTTATCTTCTGCTCATTCTTCTTTTATTTACAGTAATTGCTCAATCAATCAAGTGTTTTATGTATGCTATTTTAAATGGATAAATAGTTCAAATTAAAAATTTAGAGGTGAGGTACCACAGTATAAACCAACAGTTATTACCTAGGAGTAATTTTGTCCCTCAGGGGCCATTTGCAACATCTGAAGACATTTCTAGTTGTCATAACTTGAGGAGGGGAGTACTACTAGCATTTAGTGGGTAGAGGCCAGAGATGATGCTAAGCTTCTTCCATTGCAGGGGACAGTCTAATGTGTCAAAAATGCCAAACCTGGTGTACATGCAAAGATTTTGGCTTTGGACTTTGAAGAAGCAGATTCAAATTTCAGTCCTGTCATTCACTCTGTATGACCTTAGGAAGATACTTTACCTTTCTGAATATTAATTTCAGCAACTCAAGAACAATGAGAAAAATTTCATGGAGTTCACATGAGAACAAAATTACGTGATCTAGCTATGTGAAAATACCTAGCACAACACCTGGTAAAGAACGGGCACTTACCTTGTGTAATTCTTTTTTTTTTTTTTTAAAGATTTTATTTATTTAATTGACAGAGAGAGAGAGAGGGATCACAAGTAGGCAGAGAGGCAGGCAGAGAGAGAGACAGGGAAGCAGGCTTCCCGCTGAGCAGAGAGCCTGACGCAGGGCTAGATCCCAGGATCATGACCTGAGCTGAAGGAGAGGCCCAACCCACAGAGCCACCCAGGCGCCCCCGCCTTGAGTAATTCTTAAAAGAAATAATTTATCTCTAATTTTGAATGATATCTTATACAATACTCAGACATTTTGCAAATAGTTTGATGAAAAACAACTGCCTGTTTCTACAGGTTTTTCATGAATTGGGAGAAATAACTCGTTTTCTTAACCTTTATCACTTACTGATAACATTCTTAAATCATTCTGAAAAACAAAAAAAGAGGCAGGTTTGGCTTGTTTTACCAAATTAAAATAAATAAAGACAAAGCAAGTATGAAAGGCAGAAGTATGTGCTACCCTATCCTAAGTGTACATTTTCTGAGAGGATAATGTCTGTATTTACTTCCTGGTTTACTGCATCAATTAGTTTGATCTGAATTTCTGACCTATGATTTGCCTTCTCTCTGAAGAACTTCTTTTAACATTTTCTGCAAACAGGTGCATTGGCGACAAATTCCCTCAATTTTTGTTTATCTGAGAAAGTCTTTATTTTCTTTTACCTTTGAAGGGTAATTTTCTGGGATACAGAATTCTAGGTTGATGTCCCAGGTTTTAGTCTGACATTCAAGGTAGTCCAAAATTCTATTCTACTTTTCAGATTTCATCCTACATACTCTATCGAAATTTTTTATTCTAGCCAAATGGAAATATAAATTGTTCTTTGAAAATGCCGTTGCACTTTCCCCTTTGCATTATTGCTCACGCTCTTGCCTTCACTTTTCCTTTCCCTCCCCCATCACCACGCTTCAAGATCCAGACTGCAACAACTGTCATGAAGTTACCCCCATACCCTCCTGCCCAAGGGGACACTTCTTCCTCTGAGCTCTCATACCCTTTCTATATTCCTTATATTATATTTATCACTTTCTACTATCCTCTGTAGTTATTATATACTTGTCTTCTTTCCTACTAGGTTCTAATACTATTGAAAGAGGGAATGTTTTATTCTTCTTTGTTTCCTTCTAGGGCCTAACTCAGTGGCTTCTCTACAGGAGGCATACAAAAAGTTATTTATTGGATGTTGTTGCTTTAATTCTCTATTTGAACAAGTGGCCTCAAGTACTGTAAAAGGATCACATCAATTTTCTTTCCTTTCCTTTTCTCTGTATCTTAAGGTACAGCTCCATATGTTCCATATTTTACCTTTACTCACGCTCCATTCCATTACTTTTTTGGGGATATTTTAAAAATAAACTCTTTGTTTTGAGATCATTGTAGATTCACATGCAGTTGGCAAGAAATACCACAGAAAAATCCTTGTTGTCCTTTACCTACTTTCCCACAATGGTAATATTTTATAAAATTATAGTATAAAAGCACCACCAAGATAGTGACATTGATATGGTCGAGACAAACAACAGTTACATCACCACAAAGATCCCTCATGTTTCCCCACCACTCCTTCCCCTTCTTAAACGCTAACCTCTAATCTGTTTCCCATTTCTATAATGTTGTTTCAAGAATGTTTTATAAATGGAAAGGTTGCTTTTGGAACTGTCTTTTTTTATTCAGCATAATTTCTGGGGATTCATGTATCAAAAATATTTTGTTGCATGTATCAAAAATTTGTGCATTTTTTTTAAAGAAATGGTCCATTACTTTAAAGTTGTGCCATTTTTATGTGTGTAGAGTTGTTGACAGTAATCCTTATTTTTATATCTGTAAATTCTATAGTGCTATCCTCTGTTTCATTCCTGATATTGGTGAAGTGTCTTTTCTCTGCTCTTATATGCTTCTTTCTGTTATCTTTATCATTTCTTCCTCCTGCTTATTTTGCATTTATTTTTCTGTTCTCTTTCTAGATTCTTGATGTAGGGGCTTGATTATTAATTTGATATATTTCCAATTTTCCTTAATGCATTTAGTATTCTCGGCACTGCTTTAGCTGTGTCCCACATATTTTGGTTTGCTGTCACTGACTTCCATGTATTTTAAAAAATTTCCCTTGAAGAGCTTCCCTATGACCCTGCAATTGCACTACTGGGTATTTACCCCAAAGATACAGATGTAGTGAAAAGAAGGGCCATCTGTACTCCAATGTTTATAGCAGCAATGGCCACGGTCGCCAAACTGTGGAAAGAACCAAGATGCCCTTCAATGGACGAATGGATAAGGAAGATGTGGTCCATATATACAATGGAGTATTATGCCTCCATCAGAAAGGATGAATACCCAACTTTTGTAGCAACATGGACGGGACTGGAAGAGATTATGCTGAGTGAAATAAGTCAAGCAGAGAGAGTCAATTATCATATGGTTTCACTCATTTGTGGAGCATAACAAATAGCATGGAGGACAAGGAGAGATGGAGAGGAGAAGGGAGTTGAGGGAAATTGGAAGGGGAGGTGAACCATGAGAGACTATGGACTCTGAAAAACAATCTGAGGGTTTTGAAGGGGCGGGGGATGGGAGGTTGGGGGAACCAGGTGGTGGGTATTAGGGAGGGCACAGATTGCATGGAGCACTGGGTGTGGTGCAAAAACAATGAATATTGTTACGCTTAAAAGAAATAAAAAATTAAAAAAAAATTCCCCTTGAGAATTCCTCTTTGATTCATGGATTATTTAGAAATGCATTGTTTAGTTTTCAAGTGTTTGGAGATCTGTTATCTTTCTGTTACCAATATTTGTTCCGATTCTACTGTGGTTAAAGAGCATACACTGTATGATTTCAGTCCTTTTAAGTCAATTGAAGTTGATTTTATGACTTAGAATATGATCTCTCTTGGTATATGTTTTGTTGGCATTTACAAAGAAATATGTATCCTGCTCTTGTGCGGAATATCTAAAACTGTTGATTAGATCCTGGTAGTTGATGGTCATGTTGAGTTCTTCTGTATCCCTGGATTTTTTTTTTTTTTCTGTCTAGTGAGAGGAAGGTGTCAACACCTTCAAACTGTAGTTGTGGGTCTGTCAATTTCTCTTTTCAGTTCCATCAGTTTTTGCTTCACATATTTTTAGTTCTCTTGTTTGGTATAAACATATTTAAGATTGTTATGTATTTTTGGTGGGCTCTTTTTATAATTCAATGCCCCTTCCTGATAAGTGTTTTTGTTTTAAAGTCTACTTATAAAATACCAGTATAGCCATTTTTGCTTGCCTTTGAATTGTGTTTTTATGGTTTATCTTCTGTTCTCTTATTTAATGATTTTATTTGCTGTGAGTTTCTTATAGCCAGCATAGAGTTGGGCCATAATTTTTATTTTTAATTATTATTTTATTTATTTATTTGAGAAGGTGAGGGAGAGAGGGAGATGAAAAGGCAGAGGGAGAGAGAGACAGAATCTTAAGCAGGCTCCATGCCCAGTGTGGAGCCTAATGTGGGGCTCAATCTCATAATCTTGAGATCATGAGCTGAAACCAAGAGTTGGATGCTTAACTAAGTGAGCCATCCAGGTGCCCCATAGGCCATAATTCTTTTTTTTTTTTTTTAAGATTTTATTTATTTATTTGAGAGAGAGACAGTGAGAGAGAGCATGAGCGAGAAGGTCAGAAGGAGAAGCAGACTCCCCATGGAGCTGGGAGCCCGATGCGGGACTCGATCCTGGAACTCCGGGACCATGACCTGAGCTGAAGGCAGTCGTCCAACCAACTGAGCCACCCAGGCGTCCCTAGGCCATAATTCTTAATCCAATTTGTCCATCTCTGTCTGTTGTTATATTTGGACCTTAACATTTGTTATATTTGGACCATTAACATTCAAGTTTGGGCTTAAGCCTGCCATTTCACTGTTTGTTGCTCCTGAAGTTTTATTGTTGTTCTGTTTTTTTTTTTTTCCTGTTTTCTTTCCCCTGCTTCCCTGTAGGTTACTTGAACACATTTTGAAATTCCATTTTTATAGATCTACAATGTCTTTTAAAGTGTATCTCTAGGTATATCATTCTACATACATAAATTATTATAGTCTATTGACGTCATTATTTTACCAGCTCCAGTGGAATATAGACATTTTACTGCTGTTAACATTTCTTTGTCCTCCCTTATTCATAATATTTTTAAAATTTTATTTTTTTTCAGTGTTCCAAAATTCATTGTTTATGCACCACACCCAGTGCTCTATGCAATATGTGCCCCCCATAATACCCACCATCAGGCTCACCCCCCCAATCCCCAAAACCCTCAGTTTGTTTCTCAGAGTCCACAGTCTCTCATGGTTTTTCTCCCCCTCCAATTTCCCCCAACTCACTTCTCTTCTCCACCTCCCAATGTCTTCAATGTTATTCCTTATGCTCCCCAAGTAAGTGAAACCATATGATAATTGACTCTCTCTGCTTGGTTTATTTCACTCAGCATAATCTCTTCCAGTCCCGTCCACGTTGATACAAAAGTTGGGTATTCATCCTTTCTGATGGAGGCATAATCCTCCACTGTATATGTGGACCATATCTTCTTTATCCATTCGTCCGTTGAAGAGCATCTTAGTTCTTTCCACAGTTAGGCGACTGTGCCATTGCTGCTACGAACTTTGGGGTACAGGTGGCTCTTCTTTTCACTACATCTGTATCTTTGGGGTAAATACCCAATAGTGCAATTGCAGGGTCATAGGGTAGCTCCGTTTTTAATTTCTTAAGAAATCTCCACACTGTTTTCCAAAGTGGCTGCACCAACTTGCATTCCCACCAACAGTGAAGAGGGGTCCCCCTTTTCCACATCCTCTCCAACATTTGTTGTTTACTGTCTTGTTGATTTTGGCTATTCTAACTGGTGTAAGGTGGTATCTCAATGTGGTTTTGATTTGAATCTCCCTGATGGCTAATGATGATGAACATTTTTTCATGTGTCTGTTAGCCTTTTGTATGTCATTTTTGGAGAAGTGTCTGTTCATGTCTTCTGCCCATTTTTTGATGTGATTATCTGTTTTGTGTGTGTTGAGTTTGAGGAGTTCTTTATAGATCTTGGAAATCAGCTCTTTGTCTGTAGTGTGATTTGTGAATATCTTCTCCCATTCCTCGGGGTTGCCTCTTTGTTTTGTTGACTGTTTCCTTTGTTGTGCAGAAGCTTTTGACCTTGATGAAGTCCTAAAAGTTCATTTTTGCTTTTGTTTCCTTTGCCTTTGGAGACATATCCTAAAAGAAGTTGTGTCCAATGTTGGAGAGGTTATTGCCTACGTTCTCTAGGATTTTGATAGATTCCTGACTCACACTAAGGTCTTTTAACCATTTCAAGTTTATCTTTATGTATGGTGTAAGAGATGGTTGCATTTCATTCTTCTACACATAGCTGTCCAATTTTCCCAGCCAGCACCATTTATTGAAGAGAATGTCTTTTTTCCACTGTATATTTTTTCCTGCTTTGTCGAAGATTATTTGACCATAGAGTTGAGGGTCCATATCTGGGCTCTTTACTCTGGTCCACTGGTCTATGTGTCTGTTTTTGTGCTAGTACCATACTGTCTTAATGATCATAGCTTTGTAGTAAAGCTTGAAAACAGTCAATGTGATACCCGTAGTTTTTTCTTTTTCAATATTTCCTTAGCAATTTGGGGTCTCTTCTGGTTCCATACAAATCGATCTATGAAAAACCCACAGCAAATATCATCCTCAATGGGGAAAAGCTAACAGCCTTCCCTTTGAGATCACGGACACAACAAGGATGTCCACTCTCACCACTGCTATTTAACATAGTACTAGAAGTCCAACAACAGCAATCAGACAACAAAAAGAAATAAAAGGTATTCAAATCGGCAAAGAAGAAGTCAAACTCTCTCTCTTTGCAGGTGACATGATACTTTCTATGGAAAACCCAAAAGACTCCACCCCCAAACTACTAGAACTCATACAGCAATTCAGTAATGTGGCAGGATACAAAATCAATGTACAGAAATCAGTTGCTTTCTTATACACTAACAATGAAAAAATAGAAAGGGAAATTAGAGAATCGATTCCATTTACTATAGCACCAAGAACCATAAGATACCTAGGAATAAACCTAACCAAAGAGGTAAAGGATCTGTACTAGTAGAACTACAGTACACACATGAAAGAAATTGAAGAAGACACAAAAAGATGGAAGAGCATTCCATGCTCATGGATCAGAAAAAATAAACATTGTTAAAATGTCTGTACTACTTAGAGCCATCTATACTTTCAATGCTAACCCGATCAAAAGTCCACTGGCATTTTTCAAAGAGCTGGAACAAACAATCCTAATATTTATAATTATTTTAAATATATCCTCTACATACATTTAGAACCAAATCAGAGAGGGCTATATTTTTCCTTCAATCATCAAACATAATTTGAAAACTCAAAGGGCCTATTATATATTTTCAATTTGCTTAGTGTTCTTCTTTCCTTCCTGACATTTCAAGGTTTTTTATCTTTCTTTTTAGATAACCTTCATTAGCATTGTTATAGGGTATATTTCTTGATAAAGTCTATTTTTCCTTCATCTGAGAATATCTTGATTTCTGCCTTTTTTTTCTTAAAGTAGACTCCACGACCAGTGTAGAGCTCAATGTGGTGCTAGAATTCATGACCTGGAGATCAAAATTGAAGCTGAGATCTAGAGTCTGATGCTTAATGGACTGAGTCATCCAGGTGTCCTGATTTCTCCCTTTATTCTTTTTTTTTTTTTTAAAGCTTTATTTATTTATTTATTTATTTATTTATTTATTTAAGAGAGACTCATCAAGCAGACTCCCCAATGATTGTAGAGCCCCACTTGGGGCTCAACCCCATGACCCATGAGATCATGACCTGAGCCAATTCCAAGAGTCTGTTACTCAACTGAATAAGACACCCAGGTGCCCTCTGCCTTTATTTTTTTTTTTTGAAGTAGATTTCCCTGGATCTAGAATTTGGTCTTGACGATGCTTTTCTTACAGCCCTTGAAAAACATTGTGCCGCTTTTTTCTGTCCTCTATAGCTTCTGACTGATGCCTGTTAATGTGAATGGTTTTTCCCCTATAGGCAAGGTGTTCCTCTCCAGCTGTTTTCAAGATTCTTTCTCTTTAATTTTCAGAAGTTTAATTATGGTGTGTCATGGGGTATATTTACTTGGGTTTCCCTGTTTAAAGTTCTCAGCTTCTTGTAGGCTTATGTCTCTTGCCACATTTGGACAATTTTCAGTCATTATTTCCTTGCATAAGTTTGCAGCTCCATCCTCTTTCTTTTTTCCTGCCATGGAAGACTCCAATGACACAAATGTTTGGTCTTTTATTATAGTTTGTGGGTCCCTGAGGCTCTGATCTTTTTTTTTTTCCAGTCTATGTCTCTGTTCTTCAGACTTAGTCATTTTTATTGTTCTATCGTCCAGTCACTGCTTTTTTTCTGCTCTTAATCCAGCTCTTGAGCCCATTCCCCGGGCTTTACATTTCAATTGTCTTTCTCAGTTTTAAAATTTTTGTTTGAAAAACAAACAAATAAAATTTCCATTTGTTCCTTCATTACATTTTCTATTTTTCCACCTTCTCAGAACCAGAATTCTCCTTTTTCAAATATGAAGGAATACTTATTCATTTCACTTCCAATCATGGCTGCTTTCCATAGCTTTATTGATGAAATATTTGTATGTCATATGATAAAGTTTAAGATGTGTTTTGTTGCCTATATTCTGTAAGGGGTAGATAAATATGAATGGTTTTGTGAACAAAGTTACCTACTATTTTGTTTCTCAGGTCACCAAATTCATGAAAAATATAATCTACTCTTGGATAATCAGGAACTGATCCTACTACATCAATTTCCAGGGCTGTGAGATAGTCAGTAATTAAACATTTTAAATAAATTTTCAAGTTTTATTGAGAAATAACTGACATACATCACTGTATGAATTTAAGGTAAACAGCACGATGGGTTGATTTATATATATTGTGAAATGATTAGCACAATAGGTTCAACTAACATCCATTTTCTCATATGGATACAATAAAAAGAAAAGAAAGAAGAAAAGAATAAAAGACAAAATTTCTCGTTGTGATGAGAACTCTTAGGATGTACTCTTTTTATAACTTTCCTGTATATCCTACCTACATTACCTCCCTAGTACTTATCAATGAAAGTTTGTGCCATTTTAGCCATCTTCCTTCAATTCCCCTTCCCTTGTCCTCTGCTTCTGGTAACCAAAAATCTGATCTCCTTTTCTATGCACTTTTTTTTAAAGAGTCTACACTTAACCGATCATACAGTCTTTGTTTTTCCCTATTTCACTTAGCATAATGTCTTTAAGTTTTTTTTTGTTTTTTTTTTTAATTTTATTTTTTATAAACATATAATAATATATTTTTATCCCCAGGGGTACAGGTCTGTGAATCGCCAGGTTTACACACTTCACAGCACTCACCATAGTACATACCCTCCCCAATGTCCATAACCCCATCTCCCTTCTCCCAACCCCCTCCCCCCAGCAACCCTCAGTTTGTTTTGTGAGATTAAGAGTCACTTATGGTTTGTCTCCCTCCCAATCCCATCTTGTTTCATTTACTCTTCTCCTACCCCCTTAACCCCCCTGTCTTTAAGTTTTAACCAAGTTGTCACACATGGTAAGATTTTTTTGAATTGCTGAATAATATTCCATTGTGTGTGTGTGTGTGTGTGTATACATATATATATAATACTCCATTGTGGAATGGAATATAGTATTCCATTGTGTGTGTGTGTGTGTGTGTGTGTGTGTGTATGTAAATACATACATACACAACACGACTTATTTATCTATTCATCTTAGTGGATACTTAGGTGTTTCCATGTCTTGGCTTATAAATAATGCTGCTATAAACACAGGGATGTGTGTATCTTTTCAAGTTCATATCTTCATTTCCTTGGGATATATTTCTAGAAGTGGAATTGCTGGATCATATGGTAGTTTTTTTATTTTTTGAGGAACCTCCATACTGTTTTCCATAGTGCTTATACTAATTTATAATCCTACCAAAGGTGCACAAGGGTTCTTTTCTCCACATGAACACTAGCAGCTGTTATCTCTCGTCTTTTTGATGATGCCCATTCTAACAGGCCTGAGGTGGTATCTCACTGTAGTTTTAATTTGCATTTCCTTAATGACTAGTGATGCTGAGCACCTTTAATGTACCTGTTGGCCTTTCATATATCTTCTTTGGAGAAATGTCTTTTCAGATCTCTGCCCATTTTTTAATTGGATTTTTTTTTTCTATCAGGTTGTATGAGCTCTTTATATATTTTGGATATTAATCCCTTATCTGATAGATGGCTATAAATATTTTTCTCATTATACAGGTTGTCTTTCCACTTTTTGACTGTTTTGTTTGCTGTGCAGAAGTCTACCTTTTTTTTTGTTGTTGTTGTTGCCTGTCTTAGATGTCATACCAAAAAAATCATTACCAAGGCCTACATCAAGAAGCTTTGTTCTTGTTTTCTTCTAGGAATTTCATGGTTTCAAGTCTTACATTTAGGTCTTTAATCCATTTTGAATTAATTTTTGTGAGTGGTGTAAGACAGGGTCCAATTTCATTCTTTTACATGTGAATATCCATGTAATACATGTGAATATTGCAGCACCATTCATTCAAGAGACTGTCATTTCTCCATTAAGTATTGTCAAGTATTAGTTGACTGTATTGTCAGGATTATTTTTTGGCTCTTGATTCTGTTCAATTTGTCTATTTGTCTGTTTTTATGCCAGTACCATACTGTTCTGATGACTAAAGCTTTACAGTATAGCTTGAAATCAGGAGGTGTGATACTTCCTATTTTGTTCTTCTTGGATGTCTTTGACTTTCAGAGTTCTCTGTAGTTCCATATACACAAATCAATCAAAAGCATCTGACTGATGAAGGTAGGACTTCTAGTACTAAGTTGAACAACAGTGGTGAGAGTGGACATCCCTATCATGTTCCTGACCTAGGGGTAAAGCTCTCAGTTTTTCCCCATTGAGAATGATGTTAGCTATGGGTCTTTTGTATATGGCTTTATGATGTTGAGGTATGTTCCATCTATCGCTACTTTGTTGAGGGTTTTTATCAAGAAAGGATGCTGTATTTTGTCAAATGCTTTTTGTGCATCTACTGAGAGGACCTCCTTTCTTTTATTAATACAGTGTATCAGGTTGATTGATTTGTGGATGTTGAAGCACCCCTGCAGCCCAGGAATAAATCCCACTCTGTTTTGGTGACTAATCCTTTTAATGCACTGTTGGATCCAATTAGCCAGTATCTTGTTGAGAATTTTTCTATCCATGTTCATCAGGGATACTGGTCTGTAATTCTCCTTTTCAGTGGAGTCTTTGGCTTTGGATGGAACTGGTTTTTTAACTTTTTTTTTCAGAAATTTTTGTAGCTGTTGTATAGAAATGTTACTGATTTTTTTTGTATGTTATTTTGTATCCTGCAACTTTATAGAATTCATTGATTAGATCTAAGAGTTTTTGGTTGAGTCTTCAGGATTTTCTTTATATAAAATCATGTCATCTGCACATAGAAATAACTACACTTCTTCTTTTCCAATTCTGATATTTTTTATTTCTTTTTCTTGCCTGATTATTCCAGCTAGGACTTCCATACCATGTTGAATAGAGGTGGTGATAGTGAACACCCTTGTCTTATTCTTGATTTTAGAGGAAAAGCTTTCATTCTTTCACCACTGAGTATGATATTAGCTGCTGGTTTGTCATATATGACCTTTACTACATTCATATATATTTCTTCTATGCCTAATTTGTTATAAGTTCTTATTATGAATGGATGTTGAATTTTGTCCAATGCTTTTTCTGTGTCTGAGATGATCATATGATTCTTTCCTTTCATTCTATTAATGTGATGCATCACAGTGATTGATTTGTGTATGTTGAACCATCTGTGCATCCCAAGGATAAATCCCACCTGATCATGGTAAATGATCCTTTTAATGTACTATTAAATTTGGTTTGTTAATATTTTATTGAGAATTTTTGTATCTTTATTCATTAGGGATATTAGTCTGTATTTTTCTAAGTAGTGTCTTTTTCTGATTTTGGTATCAAGATAATGCTGGCTACATAAAGCGATTTTTGGGAGGGTTCCCTCCTCTCTGAGTTTTTGGAAGAACTTAAGAAGGGCTGATGTAAATTCTTTAATTATTTGGTAAAATTGATCAATGAAGCCATCTGGTCTTGAGGTTTTCTTTTCAGGAGACTTTTATGCACCGATTCAAACTCATTCCTAGTAATTGCTCTATTCAGATTTTCCATTTCTTCCTGATTCAATCCTGGTAACTTGTATATTTCTAAGTATTCTTCCATTTTCACTAGGTTGTGAAGTTTATTGGTGTGTAGTTCACAGCTGCCTCTTCTGATCTCTTGAATTTCTGTGATATCAGTTGTGATGTCTCCTTTTTCATTTATAATTTTATTTATTTGGGTCCTTTCTCTGTTTTCCTTGGTTAGTCCAACTAAGGGTTTGTCAATTTTATCTTTTCAAAGAACCAACTCCTATTCTGGCTAGTATTTTCTAGTGGTTTTCTATTCTCCATTTCATTTACTTTTGCTATAATCTTTATTATTTCCTTTCTCCTGCTAACTTTAGGTTTTTTTTCTTCTAGTTCCTCAAGACATAGAGATAGGTTGAGGTTGCTTTTTTGGACTCTTTGTTTCTTAATAGGTGTTTATTGTTGTGAAATTCCCTCTTAGAACTGCTTTTGCTGCATCCCATAAGTTCTGGTATGTTTTGTTTCCATTTCTGTTTGTCTCAAGAAACTCTTTTATCTTTTCCTTATTTGCTTCTTTTTTTCCCCCCATTCATTGTTCAGGAGAGTGTTGTTTAATTTCCAAGTGTTGGCGAATTTTCCAGTTTTGCTTCTGTTATTGATTTCTAATTTTATGCCATTGTGATCAGAGAAGACACTTGGTATGATTTCAAACTTCTTGAATTTGAATTTGCTAAGATTTGTTTTGTTGCCTAAAATATGGTCTGTCTTTTAAAATGCACCCTGTGTGCCTGAGAAGAATGTGTATTTTGTTGTTGTTGGATAGAATGTTCTATATATATCTATTTGCTATTTGGTGTATAGTGTTGTATAAACCTGCTGTTTCATTATTGATTCTCTGTCTGAATGATCCAACCATTGTTCTGAGTAGGGTATTACAGTCTCCAACTATTATTTAATGTGTTATTGTTTATTTCCCCTCTTAGCTCTGTTAATTTTTGCTTTATATATTTAGGTACTCTGATGTTGGGTGCATAAATATTTACAATTGTTGTAACATCTTGATATAGTGACCCCTTTATCATTATATCATAACCTTCTTTGTCTCTTTTTTTAATTTTTAGTTTAAAGTATGTTTTGTCTGATGTCAGTATAGCTATCCCTACTTCCTTCTTGGTTACCATTTGCTTGAAATGTCTTTTTATTTCCTTTCACTCTCATTCTGTGTGTCTTTAAGGCTAACATGAGTCTCTTAAAGGCAGCATATTGTTGTTGTTGTTTTTAATCCATTCAGCCATTCTATGTCTTTTTTTTTAGCCACCTTTCAGAAAAAACAATTTCAACTCTTCGTTTTTAATATACACTAACTCATTATTTACAAATTAGCTTTTCTCTATTTTTAAAAAAAATTATTTTTTTGTAATGACATGGACAGAGCTAGAGTATTGTGTGAAGTAAGATAAGTCAGTGAGATAAAGACAAATACCATATGATTTCGCTCATAAGTGGATTTTAAGAAACAAAACAAATGTGCAAAGGGAAAAAGAGAGACAGACACACTAAGAAACAAACTCTTAATCAGTTTGTTCTTACAAACTGATGGTTACCAGGGTGGAGGTGGGTGGGGGAATGGATTCAATAAGTTATGGGGATTAAGGAAGTGCACTTCTTGTGAAGAGCACTGGGTATTGTATAGAAGTACTGAGTCACTATACTGTATATTTGAAACTAATATTACACTGTATATTAACTAATTGGAATCTCTGTCTTTTGAGTGGAGAATTTAATCTGTTTATACGTAAGTAAATTTGATAGGTAAAGACTTACAACTGCTATTTTGTTCATTGTTTCCTGGTTACTTTGTATATCCATTGCTCCTTGTTTCTTATCCTGTTATATTTTATTTCTGTTTTGAAATCTTTTGGTACTAGTATGTTTGACTTCTTTGTTATGTTCATATGATTCTTTTCTTGCACTCTACTCTATTCTATTCTATTAATGTATCAAGATTTTCCCTTGTGATTACCATGAGGCTTAAACTTGTAATATCCTCTTTTAAACTCATAATTAATCCAGTAGGATTTGTATACTTTACACTTTACTTCTTCTCACCCTTACATTTTGGGTTACTGCTGTTATAATTTACGCTTTTTTAATACTGTGTAACTAACAGAATCTTATATTTATGATTGTTTGGACTTTTTTTTTTAACTTTTAAACAAGAATTTTGAGTTATGCACCACATTACCATATTGCAGAATCTAACTATATGTTTACCATTATCAGGGAGATTTATGCTACCTTTTTGTGTGTGTGTGTGTGTTTTTAAAGATTTTATTTATTAATTTGAGTGACAGGGAGACAAACAGAGAGAGCACAAGAAGGGGGAGAGGCAGAGGGAGAGAAAATCAGGCTTCCCAGTAAGCAGGGAGCCTGATGCTGTACTCAATCCCAGGACCTGGAGATCACGACCTGAGCTGAAGACAGACCCTAACCATGTCAACCACCCAGGCACCACCCCCGCCCTTTTTGTGTTTTTATCATTCTAATTACATTCTTTTATTTCCACGCAAAGAATTCCATTTTGCATTTCTTGTAAGGTTAAGTAATGAACCTGGTAATGAACTCTGTTGTCTTTTTCTTGGGAAAGTCTTTATCCCTCCTTAATTTCTGAAGGAGAGCATATAGAATTCTTTTCAATTCAAGTTATAGAATTCTTGGTTGACAGTTATTTTCTTGTAATATTTTGAATATGTCATCTCATTCTCTCCTGGCCAGAGAAATTTCTGTTGAGAAATCCATCCATAGTTTTATTGGAATTCTTTTGTATGTAACTTCTCTCTTTTCTCTTGCTGTTCTTATAATTCTTTGTCTTTGACTTTTGACAGTTTAGTTATGTGTCTCAGTGTAGCCCACTTTGGGTTCAACCTAGTTGGGATCATTTGGGCCTCATGGATCTGGATGTCCATTTATTTCCCAGGGTCAGGAAGTTTTCAACTATTATTACTTTAAATATAATTTCTCTTTTTCTTCTTCTGAATTTCCCATAATGTGAATATTTTTTCTTTTCATTGTGTCCCATGATTCCCATAAGCTTTCTTTACTCTTTTCATTTTTTTTTTTTCTTTTTGCTCTTCTGACTGGGTAATTTCCAACATCCTATCCTCTAAGTCACTGCTTTCTTCTTCTTCTTCCTTTTTTTAAATGTGTTCTTCTTCATAGGTGAATCTACTTGTGAAACTCTTTATTGAATTCTTCAGTTATTGTATTTTTCAACTCTAGGATCTCCCTTCTTTCCTTCCTTCCTTCCTTATTTCTATTTATCTTTTGTGGTTGCTATTTCCTTGTCCAATTTCTTGTTCTTCTCATGCATTGTTTTCCTAGTTTCATTTAGTTTTCTATGCTTTCTTATAGTTCATTGAACTTCTTTAAGAAGGTTATTTTGAACATTTTGCTTGATAGTTCAAAATCTCCATTTCTCTAGGGTCAGTTATTGGAGCTTAATTAGTTTCCTTTGGTGATGTCACATTTACCTGATTTTTTGTGATCCTTGATTCCTTACATTGGTTTTAGCCATTTGAATAATGGGGCTCCTCTTCCAGACTTTACAGGCTTGCTTTGGCAGAGATCTTTCTTTATCAGTCAGCTAAGTTTGGGTTCTGGGTGAGTCTGCTGGTAATGTTTTGGGCATGTGGGGTCTGTTATTGCCATCTACTTTTAGGTAACTACTTGAGCTCTGAGGATGGGAATGGTTAAGGTGGGTTGTACCATTGGCTGAGACCAGCTGGATAGGACTGCTGCCTTGGTTTCCTACCCAAGTGAGGCTGTTGGGTTGGCTCCATGGTTGCCTGAATTCACTGGTCAGGTTTACCAGATGGTTGGGACTGGGTACTACATTTAGTAGCAGATAGGGCTATGAATTAGCTCCCCAGCCCAGTCAGGGCAGCAGATCGGAACTATATAGGTCCTATATAGGGCCTATATAGATCATTTTGGGTCCTTAATCAGGCCTGAGTGTGCATTCAATTCCCTGGTCAGATGAGACTACTGCTTTTGCTCTACAGATGGGGGGAAGACATAGGCTGTGCTCTCTGTTCAAGCGCCACTGTGTGCAGGCCTCCTGAATGGGTTACACAGTTTCCCATGTGCTCTGGTTATGTTCACTGGTCGAACAGACTAAAGGCTACATTTCAGCAGGGCTATAAATTAGATTCCTTGCCTGCATGCAGCCATAGAAAGAGCTCTACAACTGGCAAAGCTCTTTATTTTCTTAACTCAAGCTGACCTGCACCCCAAGTTCCCTGGCCATATAGGGCCACTGGCTTCTCTCTACACTATTGGTTCTGTCTGTTCTTCTCTTGGCTTGCGTGCTGCTGGGATGCACCACTTTCAGGTGTTTTTGCCAGCCCTTCTGGTCAGGTGGGGCTGGAAGATACTCTCCATAATCCGTAGCACTCTGTCTCATCTTCCTTGCTTGGGGAGGAGGGTGAAAGGGGCTGCTCTAAGGCTATTCTCAGTTTGGCTATGGATTAACCTCTCTGCCTGTGTATAGCAAGGGGATGTCTCCAAACCCAGTACTGGCTTTGGTTTAGGGTGATCAGTCCCGTCCATTTGCTTCTCAGCTCAAATGCTGTTGGGCTACACAGCTTCCAGAAGTTGTCGCCAGCCATTCTGGTCAGGATGGGGGCTGGAAGGGATTCTCTACAGTGGGTGGGGTTGTGATTTCTGCTTGGGTATGGGCAATGTGGACTCTAGGGTTGGTATAATTCCTCATTAGAGGATCTGAAACAGGCAGATCTGTACCTCACTGAGTTCTCTGGTCACAATGTGCCCCTGGCTTGGTTCTGTAGATGAGCCAAGCCACTGCTTGGGATTACTATTTGGGCACTGTGGATAGAAACTCAGTCTGCCAACATCTGTGAGCTGGCTGTTAGAAACCCATCCTCCCGTTTCTGTCAGATTCCCAGTGGCTGTCTCCCAGATAATCTCTGTGGTGTAAGATCAGAGGAGGGGCTCCTACAAAGTGACCCACAATGCTGGGGGAGAGTTGTTGTCTTCCCAGGTTTTCTTTTCCCATTCTCACTTGAGACCTCTCTGTATGGTGCTGTGCTATACTGGGGAAGAGGCAATGCAGTCAATATGTAGCTACTTCTAATCTTGTCATTCAGTCTGTCTTCTTGGTCTTTGAGGTGCAAGGGGGTGCTTCAGCCTCATCCCTGTGTTATATGATTCTTTCAGTGGTGTCTTATTCTTGAATAGATATTAGCTGTTCCTTTTGTGAAGGAGAGTAGAGTTGGAAATGATCTATGCCACAATCTTGGTGATGGCACTCAATTAAATGTTTTTTTTTTTTTTTCTAATGGATTTTTAGAGTTAGTGGAATGATTGTTACATTTCTAATCAATGAATTCAACAGATACTTAGTGGCCACCAGTTTGTATCATAAAATGTAGCAACCAGGAATGTTTCAATAAATATCAATAAATATGTTGATCATACATCAAGAAAAATGCTTGAAAATTTAAGTTCAGAATTAACTGACTTAGTTTATAATAAAGAATTTATTTATTTCTGAAATAACTTCAACAAGTTATTTTATCAAATAAAACCAACTGAGACAACAGAAGTAACAAGTCAGTGGAATCACCTCACTGTCTGATTTACATATTAAATCTCCTCAACCACATTCTTAACTGTACTGAATGCATTTCCCTATAATTGTATGTCATTCAGAACTAAGGCCTATTATACCAGAGCATAAGCTGATTTCCTCAAAAATAAGTAAGGAAAGTCAACTATTATTTGCCTGAAGGAGCAAACTGATAGCTGGAAAACCCCAAAGTATCTGGAGATTCAGCAACACACCTCTAAATTACACACGTGTCAAAGATGAAGTCTCCAGAGAGTGTGACAAGTATTTTGAACTAAATGAAAGTGGAAATACAACTTATCAAAGTTTGTGGGACACAGCAAAAATAGTGCTGAGAGGAAAACTGATAGGACTGAATACATATATTAGAAAAGAAGAAAGATCTAAAATTAGTAACACAAGTTTTACCTTAGGAAATTAGACAAAGAAGAGTAATGTAAATTTAAAGCAAACAGAAGAAAAAAAATACAATTTAGGTCAGAAATGAATGCAATTGCAAACAGGAATCAATAGAGAAAATCATCCAAATCAAAAGCTGATTCCTCGAGAATATCAGTGTGTTAGTTTCCTAGGGCTGCCATAACAAATTATCATGAATTGGTGGCTTAAAAAAATGGAAATTTATTCCTGTATTCTGGAGACCAGAAGTTTGAAATTGAGGAGTCAGCAGGACTGTAGTCTCTTCAGAGGCTCTAGGAAAATTTCTTCCCTTGCCTGTTCCAGCTTCTGGCGGCTGTATTTCTTTGCTTATGGCTATATCACTCTAATCTCTTCACAAGGCTTTCTCCTCTGTCTGTCTCTCTCAAAACTCCCTCTGCCACTCTCTGATAAACAGACATCTGATTGTATTTAGGACCACCTTGATAATCTAGATTACATTACCCCTTCCAAGTTCCTTCACTTAATCACATCAAAAATTGTTAAAGTAAAAAAAAAAAAATTGTTAAGGTAACAATTCTTAAGAAAAGGAAATAAAAGGTATATAGATCAGGAAGTAAGAAATAAAATGTATTTGTTTAGGATGACATGATTATCTGTGTAAAAATATCTCAAAGACTAAATAAAAACAAAACACACCAAAACAAACAAACAAACAAACAAAAAAACCCCATTGAACTCCTGGAACTAAAGAGCAAGGGTGTAGGGTTACAGGTTAATATAAAGCCAATTGCCTTCCTACAGCAGCAGTGAACAATTTTAGTTTAAAATTAAAACACAATACCATCCCTCCCCCCTGGTGAAATATTTTAGGTATACATCCAACAACATATGTACAGGATCTATATGAGGAAAATACTGATGAAAGAAATCAAAGACAGCCTGGGGCGCCTGGGTGGCTCAGTGGGTTAAAGAAATCAAAGACAGCCTAAATAAATGGAGAAATATTCCACATACATGGATAAAAAGACTCAAAATTGTTAAGATGTTAATTTTTGCCAACTTAATCTCTAGATTCAATGAAATTCCAATCAAAATCCTAGCAAATTATTTTGTAGATATTGACAAACTGATGCTAAAGTTTATATGGAGAGACAAAAAATCCAGAATAATCTAATCAACATAGGAGAACAAAGTCAGAGGACTGACTCTACCTAAATGCAAGACTTACTATAAAGTTACAGCAATTAAGACAGCATTATATTGGTAAAAGAATAGACAAATAGATCAAAGGAAGAAAAAGAGAACCCTGAAATAGAGCCACACAAATAAAGTCAACTGATCTTTGACAAAGGAGCAAAAGGCAATTCAATGGAAAACTGACAGCTTTTTTTTTTTTTTTTTTTCAACACATGGCACTGGAATTGGATGTCCAGAGAAAAAAGTGAATCTAGACAGAGAATTTTCACCCTTCACAGAAAATAACTAAAAATGGATGATAGGCTTAAAAGCAAAACAAAATACAACTTCTAGAAGATAACATAGAAAAAAACTGAGTTGACCTTGGGTTTGGTAATGAGTTTTTGGATATAATACCAAAAATATTATCCACAGGGGCACCTGGGTGGCTCAGTAGGTTAAGTGTCTGCCTTCAGCTCAGATCATGATCCCAGGGTCCTGGGACTGAGTCCTGCAACAGGCTCCTTGCTCAGCTGGGAACCTGCTTCTCCCTCTGCTAGCTTTTCCCCCAGCTTGTGCACACACACTCTCTCTCTCTGACAAATAAAATCTTAAAAATAATAATAATAATAATAAATTAAAAAATGATCTGTGAAAAAAGTAGATGTTAGATCTTATTAAAGTTAAAAACTTGTATAACGTAAGACATGCTGTTAAGAGAATGAAAAATAATCCATAGACAGAGAGAAAATCTTTGCAAACATGTCTGATGAAGGACTAGTATGTAAAATATACAAAGAACACTTAAAACTCAATAATAAATAGACCACTCTATTAAAAAATGGACAAAAGTTCTAAATAGCTATCTCACCAAAGAAGAATTACAGATCATAAATAAACATATAAAAATATTCTCAACATCATATAATATCAAGGACTTGCAGATTAAAACAATGAGATACAACTATACACACATGGGAATGGTTAAATCCTAAAAAGGTAATACCACCAAATTCTGATGCATATACAGAATAGCAGGATTTCTCATTTACTGCTGGTAGAAATGCAAAATGATAGAACCACTCTGAAAGATAATTTGGCAGGTTCTTACAAAGCTAAACACAATCTTACCATTTGATCTAGTGATTGTGCTCCTAAGTATTTACCCTATAGGAATGAAAACCCATGTCTACACAAAAACCTGCATATGAATGCTTATAGACTTATAATTAATTTATAATTAATTTCCCAAATTGGAAGCAATGAAGATATTTTTCAATAGATGAAAAAACTAAAAAAACTAAAACATAAAACTGTGGTACATTCATATAATGGAATATTATTTATTAATAAAAAATGAGCTATCAAGCCATAAAAATATGTGGAAAAATATATATCTTTAAATATTATGTATTTTGTTTATGTATTTTGTGTATTATGTGGTGAGAGACACCAGTCTAAAAGAAGCAAGTCTGGAAGGCTATACGCTTTAGGATTCCAATTGTATGACATCATAGAAAAGGCAAAAACTACAGAGACAGTAAAAAGATCAGTAGTTGCCAAGGGTCCGGAGGGAGGTAGACAGGAGTAAAAAGACAAAGTACCGGGACGCCTGGGTGGCTCAGTTGGTTGGACGACTGCCTTCGGCTCAGGTCATGATCCCGGAGTCCTGGGATCGAGTCCCGCATCAGGCTCCCAGCTCCATGGGGAGTCTGCTTCTCCCTCTGACCTTCTCCTTGCTCATGCTCTCTCTCACTGTCTCTCTCTCAAATAAATAAATAAAATCTTTAAAAAAAAAAAAAAAGACAAAGTACCTGGGTTTTTATAAGTGCTGAGACTATTCTGCATGATACTGTTACAGTAAATACATGACATTTTGAATTTTTCAAAACCCAAAGAAACTTACAACACAAAAAGTGAAACTTAATGTAAACTATCAACTTTAGGTAATAACAATGTACTGATATGGTGTCATTAATTTTAACAAATGTGCCACACCAATACAGAACATTAATACTGGGCAATCTCTGTGTGTGTGTGTATGTGTGTGTGTGTGTGTGTGCACGTGCACATGTGTAAGGAGGTATATGGGAACTCTACTATTTGCTCAATTTTATTGTAAATCTAAACTGTCGTAATAAATAGAAGTCTATTATTACCCTCCCCCCCACCCCCAACACACACACACACACACACACACACACACACACACACACACACACGATAGGAATGAAGACAGGCTAAGATTGGTTTGGTAGGAATCAAAAATGACGAGATACAAAGAAACAAGGGCAAGCATATCCAGCAATGATATAGTCTCCATATCAGACCTAATCACACCTGAATTTGACTGTCTGTACTAATTTATAAGTGAAAAATTAAAGTACCTCCACGGGAGGGCTTATCAGATAGGGTAAACCTTACTTGTGATCAGGTATCATTATTTTTATGTAGTTGCTAGATAACACCTCTTAAAAATGGCATAGAAGAAATCTTTGCACAATGTTGAAGCTTGGATTCAATTATCTCTAGATAGTAGTGATCTTGCAATGCTGAGGCCTAGTTAAATGCCAGATATTAGCTGTCATCCTAATTCTACTGAGATGGGGTATTTCATCTAAGAACAGTCCAAAAGAAGAATACTATCTATATAAGGATCAGTTCTGGAGAAGAAGATTTTTGAGGACCTTTGCACACACTATGCCTAGCCAGTTTCCTAGTAAATGGCTGAGAAGTTTGCTCAGCTATTGAAAATTATGTCTCATACCATCTGCATGAATAAATGATTATCTTAAAAATGTAGGAACAGCAAATAACCAACTATTCTTACATAGGATATATATTTTTCAATTTTATTAAGGATCCTAATTAGCTGTCTTTTAAAAAGTTAGGGCCTATTAAGCATAGAGTTTCATTTCACATTATATAATACTGCTTAGGAGATGGACTGATGCTGATCTCAGATATGAGGTCTAAATAAACTCTACAAGACTACTGCAAATGCACACTGCTTGATACACTGCTGTTGCTGAACAGCTATTAGGTTAGCTGAAGTGCTGAATGGAGGGTTCAGTCAGTATATGCGTACCGGAAGCACGTGCTTTGTTTTACTTATGGGGGGTGCATTGTGAGGCCGAGGGCAGTCCTCCCTTCCTCACATGAATGAATGACTACTGAGTGCTGGACACTTGGCTAGAACTAGAGTGGAGACTACACACACTTGTCAAATTATTACAGATACTGTAAAGGAAGGGATGTGACATTTCAGTTGAAATGTAAAGCTAAGAGTAGGTATTAATTAGAAGGGTGGAGGGAGAATTTCAGGCACAAGGAAGAGCACACACAAAGGCCTTATGAGAAGAGAAAGGATGGCTCCGGGGCCAGAGGAAGCCCAGTTCCGCTAGCATTCATGTTCCATAACCAGTGAAAAAGTGGTTGGGACCAGATCATATTGGGCCTTTTTCTTTTTTTAAAGATGTATTTATTTATTTGACACAGAAAGAGAGATAGTGAAAGACAGCACAAGCAGGAGGAGCAGCAGGCAGGTAGGCAGAGGGAGAGGGAGAAGCAGGCTCCCTGCTGGATCCCAGAACCCTGGGATCATGACCTGAGCTGAAGGCAGACACTTAACTGACTGAGCCATCCAGGCGCCCCAGTATTGTGCCTTTTTGGTCTTTGTCCTGAGAACAATGAGAAGTTACTGAAGGACTTTAAAGAGAGGGCAAGAAGATCTGCCTTTTAAAAAAACTGCTCTGGCTAGGGGGTGTTTTGTGTGTCTTTATTACCTGATAGGACAAACAGCCTCTAACAGGTAAGACTCACCTTGCTCCCTGTCCAACTCAGTCAGCTCTAGAATTTCAAGAAAACATTGAACTATACTAAGACTCAAATATAGGATATACAATAAAGTTTTAGGACCTGCCTTTTATTTACTTGGGCCAGATATAATACAAAGATTTTTTTGTTTTTTTTTCCTACTAAGAGATTTTTTTTTAAAAAGATGTATTGATTTATTTGAGAGAGAGAGAGTGAGAGTGAGAGTGAGTGTAAGCGGGGGAAAGGGCAAAGGAAGAGAGAGAGAATCTTTTCTTTTTAATTTAACTTTAATTTTTCAGTGTCCCAAGATTCATTGTTTATGCACCACACCCAGTGCTCCATGCAATACGTGCCTTCCTTAAAACCCACCACCAGGCTCACCTATCCCCCTACACCCCAAGCGAGAGAATCTTAAGCAAACTCCCCACTGAGTGGGGAACCCAGTGGTGGGGCTGATCTGAGACCCTGAGATCATGACCTTGGCTGAAATCAAGAGTCAGAGGCTTAACCGATTGAGCCACCTAGGCACCCTTCTACTAAGAGATTCTAACTCACTAAGTTCTAAAGATATATATCTATATCTATGTGCATATATATATATATATATATATAATTCTTATGTATTTACTTGACAGAGAGATAGAGAGAGATATCACAAGTAGGCAGAGAGGCAGGCAGAGAGAGAGAGCGAGAAGCAGGCTCCCTGCTGAGCAGAGAGTGCAATGTGGGGCTCAATCCCAGGACCCCGAGATCACGACCTGAGCTGAAGGCAGAGGCCCAACCCACTAAGCCACCCAGGCACCCCTAAGTTCTAAAGCTACTAAGTCTGGTCAAAAAGATAGGATTTCTCTTGGATCTAGTTAGGAATCATCTCATTTAGAATTAAATAATCTGTACTTGCTGTCAGTACCTTCTCAACTTCTCTTCAAGGCTCTGCAGTCCACTTCATCTAAAACTGCTTCAACGGTCTTGTTAAATGTAAAAGGTACTTTTCAATCTTTGTCTTATTTGACCTATGTGAAGCCAATTCTTTCTGGAAATGCTTTCCATGAAAATACAGTTCTGCTGTTCTGCTCTAACAAAAATATTTCCTGATGCTTCTCAATCTCCTTTGGGGGCTTTTCTTCCTCTACCGAACACTTAACTGGGTGTCTTCTCTTCCTAATCGACCCACTTGATTTCAACCCACTCCTATAGCTTCACTTAATTATCTATATAGTTTCTTTATAGCTTAGGTTTCTTTCCTGAGCACCAAATCTCCATAACCACCTAGTATAGACACCCCCACCTGACCATCCTACAAATATCTACAACTCAGTATGTCTAAAACTGAATTTATAATCTCATGTTATGCCCTCTCCAAATCAGCCCTTTTTCTCCCTCTCTCCTCCCTGGATACCACTATCTACTCAGTGTTCAAGCCCAAATCCTACATATTGTCCTTGACATCTCTCTCTCTCACCATAAGATCTCATCAATTCTTTTGGTTTAAACTTAAAATCTCCCTTGAAGCTTTCTCCTTCTTTCTAGCCCCATTATCATTATCTTAATTAAGAGTACCTTCTAATATTTTCTTAAGTGGTTTTTCCTTGCCAAGAGTGAGTTTTCTAAAGCACAAATATGACTATCACTAGCTGGAGTTAAATGTTTTCAATGACTCCTCACTGCTCCTAGCATAAAGTTCTAATTCCTTAAATATCTTTCACAAAGCTCTTCATGGCTGTCTTTCCAGCTCATCTCTCTTTATTCACATATTTACCTCTCTGCTGCAGCCAGGATGAACAACTTCCACATTCCGTAGAACACTGACCCTATCCTCTTTAACTCAACTAGCTCCCATTCATCCTTTAGATCTCAGCTTGGAATGAGTTGTTGTCAAGATTACATGGACCTCTCATGTGCTTCCACAGTATTCTGACCTCTCAACTGAATAGATGTTAAGTAATTGTTCTTGTTTCACCATCCGATCTCTAGTGTCTATAAAAGGCTTTAATAAATATTTGTGGAATTGATTAATTACCAGTTCCGTAGTCCTGCTTCTTGTGTGGCTCTTAACTTTTTTCTGTTGTAATGGCTGACTAGAACTTTTGTGATTGGTATGCACCTTGCAGAATATAAGCTACGGATATTTAGTACTGGTCTGTAGTAACCAATGAGTACTTTGTGAACACTAAGAGTAATGAAAAGCCTGAGATTTAAAAAGGAAATGAAGAAAAGAAAAGCAAGCAGAAATAACTTCGATGAGTTATTCTATTCTGAAGGGGGATTTTAAATGGGCTCTCATTAGCAAAGCATCATTGTGGACTTCAGCAGTTTTCCTGGAACAGGAAGAACAAGTGCTACTGGAGGCCCCCTGGTGGCTGAGTGAACATTTGCTTTTAGTGACCTAATCCTTGAAAGGAGTCATTCATTTATTGAGCAACTATAGCTATACAGAGTCAAGCACACAGTAAATGGTTGGGGATACAATACTCACCAAACCAGACAGACTGTCTGATCTTACCGAGATTTTGCTCATCATTTTATCTTTAGTGCCCAGAATAAGTGCTTAATAAATATGTGAATAAATGAATTAAGGTTTCTTAAGGCCTCCTTCTAGTCTGAACATTCTGTACTTCCTTACAACTTGCTGGCCTTCCACTCAAAGGTGGTGCTGCATGGCAGATCTGTAGATAAAGAAGGAGGGCTGTGATACCATTCTCCTGGGGGTAACCTCTCCATCTCCCATATTTTACTTCTCTCATTTTAAAATCATTTTACCATTATGCAGTGTCATTGACAATAAATGTTTGTGAAATGTAAAGCAGTTCTCTTTATAGTTCTCTTGTGAAATGTTAAGCAGTTTTCTCATAACAGAGTTATGATAAATAATCTTTTATCATAATTTTATTGATGATTTTGGCTGTGGTTAATTCTAGGGAAACTCAGTCACATGTACCAGGATAATTCCTTAATTTTAGCAAATTATACATGAACTTCTATATCTTTGACTGGAAAGGAAATTAGTTTGTTATTTATCTTGTCATTTGTTTTAGCAGTTTCTCTGTACGATATGTGAAAATGGAAAACCTGAATAAAAGCAGTGCAAGCTTCTATCAGATGGCTTTATCTACATATTTTAGGGATTATAAAGATAAAAGTGAGGCTGTTTCTTTAAGAGCTCAAATACTCAGTGAGGCATTCATTCAGCTTTCTTCTAAAGGGAATACCTGGTTTATCAGCAGTCTGATAACACTGAAACACGCCTTATACCACATCCATTGGCGTCAGAAATCTTTTTAAAAAATGTAGCTAATAATCAGGATGAATGTCATTTACTTCTGTTTTGGTCTCCAGGGATTATTGTTTACTTTGCTTTAAAATTTATGTGAGTCATTTTGGTTATATGCCTTTTTTAATTAGCTGCAAGGAAGCAATCACTGGGGAGAAAGCGGAAATCAATTCTGATCCGATATTGATAGCTAC
This sequence comes from Enhydra lutris kenyoni, assembly GCF_002288905.1. Classification (NCBI taxonomy): domain Eukaryota; kingdom Metazoa; phylum Chordata; class Mammalia; order Carnivora; family Mustelidae; genus Enhydra; species Enhydra lutris. Next base: position 35,799,009 of record NW_019154088.1, on the reverse strand, counting down.
TGTGCTGTAAACTGTGTGTCCTTTCTAATTAAATGTAAACATGTTCAGTTCTAAAGTCCAGCAGCAATGACAACAGTCACTAGGAAAGATTGCCTAAGTACCGCTCAACTGATTTGCCTGGCCTTTCTTTCTTTCCTAGCTGTGCTTGTGCAATCATTGCTGGGGTGCAAGCTGGTTGTAACTGACTTTTTTTTAGGTCATCTTCAGAGAAAAGATTCGACAAGAATGTAGAGTGTTCTGTAATACCTGAAGTTACTTATTAACTATGTCCTTCTGATAACTAATCAATGGCATTGCAGAGAGTCAAATTTGTTGCACTAAACTGCCCCCCCCCCCAAAGCCAAGTCTTGGTAAATATTTAATGGCAGTAAAGGCGTTTTGCCACTTATCCAACTGATATGTTAAAGGACTCTTAAAAGCAACTTTATCTTGCCTTCCCTCCATACATAATTTGCTCAGCAATATAGTGTGTAGGTGTAAAAGCATTTGGATTTCATCTCATTGAGTATCTTGCTTAGAAAAAGACCCAACGAGCATTAAGATAAAAAAAATGCTCATTTTCATCAGTACTGTGTCACTTAAATGTACCAGGGAAAAACAAACCACCGCCAAACTTCTCTCCTTGGTAAAAGGCCAATTCAAAGCATTAGACAACCCAGCCCCCTTCATTTTATTAAACACTACACCAGACTTGTTCAAAACCCGTTGTATAGCTGCTGTCACAAGGAAATGTTATAAAGTTTGTTGTTACAGAGTTGCCACATGCTCTATAAAAATCAGAAGACATATGGATTTTTGCTTTTTATTCAACACAGTAAAGGTTGGGTTTTACACCTTTACCTTTTAAATTATCTATTGAGTTTTTAGGCCCTCTTGTTTTCACTTCCTGTAACTCCTGGCTCAGCAGAAAAAAACGACAGCTTTATTTTTTAAATAAGGAAGAAATCTCTTCAGACTTTAAGCTTTATTAGAATACTTGATAATTCCTAGGACCTTTCTAGAAATGAGGCTTATTTCTTTAAAGTTACACTTACACTTATTTCAGGTAACACATTTCTTCTTTATTCTGGCATGTATTTCAGTCTAGAAATTTAATACTAAATACTGACTTATGAAGTATGAATTTTTATAGCCTAGCTGTAGAAGAGCACAAATTATTTTTCTAAGTATCAAATAAGAGCTGGTGACTTAAAGCAGTGTACTGAATTAATGATCCTTCAAGACGCATTCTATATCAACAGCGATAAAACTAAAAAAAAAAAAAAGTCAAAATAAAAAGGTTAAAGTTAGGCTCAAAATGGAAAAATATTACAAATGTGCCAGACTTGAGGTAGAAACACTAGATTTTGCAATACTGGGATGATCTGTTTATTTTACTTTGTGGTGGTCTGAAAGGAATGTTTATGTATATTTTGCCTGACATAGCTGGTGTATGGAAAAAGAAATAGTCCCCTACTATCAGTGACATATGAAGTTAATTTTTAAGATATTACTAATGGTCCCATTGGTGTGAAGGCAAGGTTTCTAAATTTTTCCTAAAATCTTCTCTAAGAGTTAGTTAATAATATGGTGTACACTTTCAGAGAGAAAGGTATCATGGTCCAACTTCAAAAGAAGTTTGATGTGCACTGCTGTACATTTCAACATATCAATATATCAAAGTTTGAAAGGTTGGCATAGAATATGTATGTTTTCAAATTAGTATCTCGGCTTTATGTCTTGATGACATGCCTATCTATACTGATTTTGAACTTTGAAATGTTATATGACATAGTATTTCCCTACTTCTCAAATTTTGGCCAGGGATCCAGGTCAGATTAGAACTAGGGACAGGTCAGCAGGTACATGCCTGGGGCCTCAATTTAAAATGGTCACAAAGGGACCCAGCAATTGCACTACTAGGTATTTACTCCAAAGATGCAGATATAGTGAAAAGAAGGGGCACATGCACCCCAATATTCACAGCGGCAACGTCCATAACTGTGGAAGGAGCTGAGATGTCCTTCAACAAATGAATGGGTAAAGACGTAGTTCATACATACAATGGGATATTACTCAGCCATCAGAAAGGATGAACAGCTACCACTTGCATGGATATGGATGGAACTGGAGGAGATTATGCTAAGTGAAATAAGTCAAGCAGAGCAAGACAATTATCATGTGGTTTCACTCATATGTGGAACATAAGGAATACTGCAGAGAGCCATAGGGAAAGGGAGGGAAAACTGAATGGGAAGAAATCAGAGAGGGAGACAAATTATGAGAGACTCTGGACTCCAGGAAACAAACTGAGGGTTACATAAGGGGGGGGGGGGGGGGTGATGGGGTAGACCGGGATGAGAATTAAGAAGGGCACATGCAGTGAGAAGCACTGGGTATTATATGCAACTAATGAATCGTTGAACACTACATAAAAAACTAAGGATGTACAATATATGTTGGCTAATTGAACATAATAATTTAAAAAATACCCAAAAAAATGGTCACAAAGGGGCACCTGGGTGACTCAGGTAAGCATCTGCCTTCAGCTCAGGTCATGATCTCAGGATCCTGGGATCAAGCCCTGTGTCATGTTCCCTGCTTAGCAGGGAGTCTACTCCCACCCCAACTCTGTTTTTCTCTCTCTCAAAAAAATAAATAAAATATAAAAAAAAATAAAATGGTCACAAAAACCTCACTGGAATAAATGTAAAATACGGCGTTAGTTAACTCATGTGCATAGGTAACCAGTTACTTATGCAAACAGAAAGATGTAAATTGGATGTACTACTGCTGAAATAGATACTATCTCAACTGGAAATTTAAAACATGCTTTTTTCTGGCTCTGATACAAAATTGCATATTGTAATATACAATGACAAATTGTATCACCTATATTTTACCACCCTAGCTGGTAAAATAATATCCAGATCATGCCAGAGGTGATTTAGTTCTTAATTACTTAATACGTTTCTTCAGAAACTGTCTAGTTTGGAAAATTGCAAAAGCCAAGCAGAAGAAGCTATTGGGAATGTACAACAGAGGCACCAAATTCAGATCCAGGGATGGTTGCGGGGGTATACGGAGCTTCTTGGAAGACATGATATGTAAGCTGAGTCTTGAAAAAGGAGTCATAGTTGCTCAATCAAACAAGGATAAATAAAGGGTGTTCCAGTGAAAGAAGGTCACGCGTATCATCACGGAGGTCTGAGGAAAGCTTTGTTGAAAATATTTAACAATTATGGGCTTGCAAATATGGCTAGTCCTAAACAGAGGCCTTCAGATTTCGTAAAGTGGTGAAGGGAGAGATTATCTTAAGAGAAAAAGAGTGTGTTCTCTTACTTCCAAGTATTTTCTGACAGCAAGAGAGAAAGAATAATTGGTGCTCTGACTTCTGGGAGGCCAGTGTGTGGAAACTCTTGGGTCTGGCTGACGACTCGCTCATTTTTACTGTCATCATTCACTCATTCAACAAATGTTTACAGAACACCTACTTTGCGCCAGATGGTTCTAGGCACCAGGGATAGAGAACTGAATGCAACAGACCAGGATCTGTACTCTTGTGGACCTTTGAGAAAATGAAGTTGATCTAGCTTTTAGCAAAGACATACCTGGCAGGTCTCCCTTTCTGGAGACCTAACCTACAGCCCTAGTCCAAGAGGCTCTATCTCTCACCTATTTTGCATTCTGTCCTCTGTATCAAGGCTTCCAGACACCAATTCTTTGGTTTTTATAACTAATACTTTATTTCAAATTTTCTATTTGCATGATGAGTCCTTTTTTGCTCTTGTATGTGTCTCTGGAATAAACTTCCTGCCAACAAGTATATATTGCTATAATATATTCTCTTAAGTAGTAAAGATAAATCTAAATACTATGCAAATACCAGAAAGAATATTAGTTACAATTTTTAAGAACTAGTCAATTGTAAAAACAAGTTTTCATAAATCTATGTTTATTTTTCAAAAGATCTGATATTCTTACGAGGAAAAACATTAGGATGAACTGAAATATTTTGATATTAAAAGGTTTGAAACATAAATACTAGATTTTGTAGTACTTCAATATCTCTATCTACATTCTGGTGATCACTGCCTAGAAGAGGTTTACTTTTGGGAGTGACATATACAACTATTAGATCTCTCTGAAGCAAGTAAACCATCAAAACAAACAAACCAACCAATCCAACAAACTAACAGCTAAAGGTATAGCAGGGAAATTTTTATTGTCTTTATAGCCCAATATTTAGCTAGCTTTGGATTGAAATAGTGGATTAGGGCAAGATGATACTGCTGCTGAGCTTACTGTAAGAAAGAACGTTAGACTCCTTTCCAATAAGCACAATTCCATTTCCTTTATCTGAAATATTCATAGCTGCAACACGCTTGTTTTTCATTTAATAAGTTCCTATTATGGGTATGTATAGAACTTATCTCTAAGACAAGTACAAACATGGTTCCAACTATAATTTGTTCTTCACTTGGGGAATATACTATGGGTAAATATCACTTACCTATATTTATTTAGGGTGAGGATTAAGCATCTGGTCTTGTGTGCTACTCAAGAAGATATGTGCTAATTGAAAAATAGTTTCAAGTAGGAAAAAATGTAAAAAAAAAAAAAAGACTGATTTGGATGGGTAAGGAACTGAAAGCTGGTCTTCAGCTTATTTATTTTATTCTGTTTGTTCCTGCTATGGGTATAACGAATTCACAAATAGAAAGCTACCAATGTTAATATCATGTAGAAAAACCTATATTTTCACCCATATAGTATTAATGAGACGGGGCTTCCGCAATAGTTTTGGCGGCATACAATGTTTTTGTTCTTCATTGAAATACAAGGCAAAATGCAGTATAATAAATAATTAATTTCAATGAAAAAAATGACATAAAAAAAAACAGGAAAAATCCAATTTGATAAACATGAATCGACCAAGTTTGAGATATTAAGGAGATCATTGATATCACAATGAAATAAATTTAAAAAATTAATAACATGTTGTTTTCATGAATAAGAGAATTTCTAAAAGTACATGTGTTTCAAAGGTATCTGTCTATACTGCACCAAATGCACTAGCAGCCCTCACATTGTAAACTAAGTAAGAAAGATCATCTCTGCCCTTAAGAAATTCAGAATGCAGTTGAGAAGACAGATAGTTATAGTACAGAGAGGAGGCTAATTTGGCTGGTCAGTGGGAGGGAAGGATGGCAGTAGGTTATTTAGAAGAGAACAATTCCTGGGGGTGGGGGGGAAGCACGAGACAGCATAAGCAAAAGCAGAGTCAGAAGAAAAAAGACTAGCCTATGGTGTTTGGTTTGGATGAGGCCCCAAGCAAGTGAACAGGGAAAGGGCAAAAGATGAAGGTGAAGAGGGAGTCCTGGGGCAGATCATGAAGAGCCTTAAAAAGTGTGCCATTCTCTTGTGGAAATGGAGGACTATTACTGAAAGGTTTTAAGGAGGGAAATGGCAGTCAGGAGTGGAGAATGGATCTGAAGAGAACAAAACTGGCTGCAGAGAAGTTATTTAAGAGGCCACTTCAGTAGCTCAATTGAGAAAAAATGAGGATTTGAATAGGTGTTGGTAATAATGATAGAAAAAAGGAAACAGATTCAAGAAATATTTAAGAAGAGATTCAAAGACCTGTACCCCTGGGGATAAAAATATATGTTAATAAAAAATAAAATAAAAAAAAAAAAAAGAAATATTTAAGAAGTGAAACAGATGGAATTTGTTGACTCAGGCATTCAGAAGAAAGCACAGTTTGTTTTTATTTTAACAAGCTCCTGCCCTCAGTTTTAGACATTCTGATTTGGGGTACCCATGAAATATCATCTGGAAATGCCCAGCATATAGTTTTCATATATAAACATATATAAACTGCATATATATATGCAATCTGGGCTGCATATCTGCATTTGGGAGTCATTAGTATATAGATGGGAGTTAAAATCAGAAGAATGAGTGGAGGCAGTCCAGGGAAAAGACTTATTGAATAATTACTATCATAAAAAATGGGAAAAAAAAAACCCTGCCAAGATATAGTTACAATAGTATCATAGTAAAGCTTTTTTTCCCTAGAGGAGATACTGTCTTTTTTCTCATATTCTAAATGAAATAATGAATAAAAAATATTTATCAGCTGCCTCCCATGTGCTCAGTACTGACAGAAGTAAGGGAAGTGTAAGACCAATTCCCCAGCACGCACTTGACAATATTTCTCACATGGATTTATATATAGATGCTCCTTCCACAGAGCTCTCATATTACAGCACAGAACTCTGATATTTTCATCTGTTTTTATCTTAGGACACTTCTGTTATCATTCGTCAGCAAAAGAACTGTGAGTGGTGATTGAGAGATGAAAAGAGTGTGGGGTTTGTGGTCAAAGGACCTGTGCTCTTCCATTTACTATCTGTATGACTTTGGGCAAATTACTTAACTGAATTTTAGATTCCTCAACTGTAAGAGAGATAATATTGCTTACTTCACACAGTTGTTATGAGGATCAACTTAGATGATTATTATGAAAGAACTCTGCCAAAAGTAAAGCTTTCTGTAACTTTAGCTAACACCTACTACTATTCCTTCTGGTGCGGATCACCTAGATAGTATGCGAAATGATAAGAGGCCCACATGGAGGCTGGGAAAGACTACTGGCCCCAGAGACGGCCAAACTTGGGAAGCATCCAAAAGCCTATAATTGAAAGGGAATAAGGATCTGGCGCTACAAACACAGTTCAGGTCAGGAAGCGCACAGAGTCATAAAGAGAGGCAGCAGACAAAACATAAGGTTCCGGGGATCAGCAGATACTCACACTGAGCCAAGTGTATGACCTAGTGTGGAAATGTCTTCTGTTACTTAGTCTAGGTCATGGTTAACTAGATCTATTTTACAGATTCTGATAAATGGCTGTTGAAAAACCTCTCCTGATTATAACAGAGTTTGACAGGATCTCTTTAAAAATAACAGGATCCCTTCAGTCACACGTAACATGAAAAAGAAATCTGAGATTCTGACTTCCGTGACATAGATCTTCAATTTGGGGGGAGAGGAAAAGAAAGTGTTGATATTATTGAGAATTAGGAGTTTTGCCAATGAACAATTCTTACTAAATAGTGTGGACAATATCAATAATTAAGAGATAACACTGGATATGTGAAAAATACTGGATTTGGATAAAACAAATCCTAATTCCATCCTTGCCAGTAACATGCCATGTTACCTTTGCTAATCCTGTTTAACGATTTTAGGTCTGACTCCAAATCTATAGATAATAATAAAAATGATGCCTATTGTTTTATTCATTAGCCACTCTTTGGGGCACTCTACATATATCATATCTAATCTGTACTATAACCCTGGAAAGTAGTTATCATTTCCATTTAAAATGAGAAAATGGAGGCTAGAGGTTAAATAATTTACCCAAGCAAATAAATGGTTGAGCCAGGCTTCTAATCACAATATATCTTCTTCCAAAAATTATGTCATTTTTGTTTTATAAAGTGTGATTTTCTCAGGACTTTTTTAGGCTTAAAATTTTATAAAACCAATGTTTAACCAAGTATAATGAGTACAAGTACACATTCTAAAATCTGTTATAGAGTATAACAAAGATCAGTTATGGGATCCTAAAAAAACTACTAAGCATCTTCCTGTTTCACTTTTAAAACCATTTTTATGAAGATAATAATTCACACTATTAATGCTCTCACAAGAGGTGGGAAATAAAAAATGTTAGGACTTTGGTATGGAAGATAAAAAGAATATAGATAATAATATTACAATTGCCTATTATATGTCTAAGAAAGCTTTAGAAACTTTTTTCTTTTTCTTTCTATTTATTTATTTATTTATTTGTCAGAGAGAGAGAGAGAGAGACAGACAGAAGGCAGAATAAGCAGGGGGAGGGGCAGAGACAGGGGGAGAAGCAGGCTCCCTGCTGAGCAAGGAGCTTGATGTGGGACTCAATCCCAGGACCCTAGGATCATGACCTGAGCTGAAGGCAGACACTTAACTGTCTGAGCCACCCAGGCATCCCTAGAAACTTCTTAAAACAAATTATAGTTCTAGTGCTCTATGCATGACTTAATAAAGATTATCAGATGGGAACTGAAGGAAATTTCTTCCATTGGTAAATAAAATGTATACACTAACATCATTCATTTTCCAATTCATTACTGCTGCTTTTTAATACCACTGCTGGTTTCTGAAAGGCAATTCCTCAGGAGGTCACTTAACCAAAAATACCTAAGGAATAAAGTTTAAGTAAGAAAGCATGAATATCCTGCTACTTGACATTAATCACATTAACTCAGAGTACCTAACAGACAGCTACATTACTCCTATTTGGAAGACACTGGAATTAAAGCATAGGGCTTTAAAGTTAATGGGAGTTACACAACTGAAACACTGTACATCAGCTTGATAATATGCCCCTAAGTTACTGTTCATGGGTAGCGCCATTCCTCTGTTTAATCAAGAGTTAAAGCATGTGCAGTAATTCCATATTTTCACAATATTCTTTCTGACAATAAAGATAACAACTATGAGAACAGTTTTTAGCCGGCTAAACCTGATGTACTGGTTTTGTTAATAAAAAATTCATGACAATTAATGAAATGGATCTATTAAGACAGTTCCCCAAAGTAGTACAGCGGCCCCACCTACAAATGAACTTCTCATGACCTATATTATTCAGAAAGAACTGTAGTAACTTGCTCTAAAAACTGTTACATACAAAAAAGGTTCAAACCCAAATCAAAGCATTACTCAGGAGCTGGCAAGATAATTCAAGTGAAGAATGTTTGATATGGCTACCTTTAATCATGTTTTCATTTGCTGTTCATATTCATAAGACTATTTCTGTAATTCATGCTTTTCTAGTGTATTAAATTTTAATAAATGCATATCTACATTTAAAAATCATTTAAGATATTAATAACAGTTGGCTGAGTTCCAGATTTCATACTTTGTTATTTCAACTGCATTGAAGAGACACTATTGAGCATCCATATCTCTTTCTTTTCATCTCAAGTCCTCAGTGCTCAAGTGCTAGGCAAAGAGAATGGACGAAAGAACTTTATGATTCATAAGGATTTGTTTGATATGCTTTGATAAATACAACTCAGCAGAACATGTATTTTATATAGTTTTCACCTTAAAAATAATCTTTTGCTTTAACTAAGTTATACTTCGATTTTTAAAATCTATTGGAAGTTAATTCTTTTTCATATGTATGTATATATCCTAACATATATACACACATATGCTTTCATTAAACAAACCCATACCTACCAAGGGAGATAATCAACTCCATTTCCACCTACAAAAATCAGAGTCTACACAGCAAAGCTCATTATTCAAATATGACAGGGCTGATTAAAAGGCAGGTGAATGTGCTACCTGTGATGAGACTATAGTAAACTTACTGAATACAATCTTTCCTAAACCAAAACACCTCACCATATTTAAATCTATCTTTGAGTAAGGAACTGAAAAATTATTAAAATAAAATCTCAAATACTAAGCCAAATACACACAAGCAGAAGAAAAAGTGGCCCCTAAGACACTTGATTATCAGGCTATCACAATAACATTTCACTAATGTTAGTTGAATACCTATACCATGTGTAAGACACTGGAGATAAGGTATGGAGACAAATAAGGCCCTGTCAAAAAGCTTAAGTCTAGTGGGAGGTGGCACAGGAGAACAGTTAAGAGTAGAACTGTTTTTGTATTGTGACAAAGTGCAGAGTACAATGGCAATGTGCACAAAGCAGCTAATGTTACCTTAGGGAAGCGGTGTCAAGAACTCCACAGAAAATATCTGTTTTGATGACTAATTATGTCATGTAGAATTTAGAAATAAAAATTTTTACAGTAGTTTGAGTAAGGAAACAAATCAATATTCTTTTTAAAAACTGTAATTTTATAACCGAATTCATTTGGTAGATATAGTTGTAAATAGCTGTAAATCTATTTTATGAATTCATTTTACATATTGGGTATAAAGCTTCTTAATAAATTCAGGTATAAGTAAAAACCTACATTCAAATCACATATATGTAAAACGTATTCAAATGTCTATAGATAATACTTACATGCTTTGATTTTTAAAGCAGCTGGATTATTGATATTTATTTTTTGCTTTTTTCATCATTATTATTACTTTATTATTGCCATTAATATCATTATTAAGAAAGCTCCATGCCCAATATGTGGCTTGAACTCATGAACAGAAGATCAAGAGTCAAATGTTCTTGGGGAGCCTGGGTGGTTCAGTTAGTTAGGCGGCTGACTCTTGGTTTCAGCTCAGATTAAAATCTCAGGGTTGTGAGATCAGTGCCAAGTCCACTTGACTCTCTCCCTCCCTCTCTGCCCCTCCCTCCCCCACCCTGCACACACACTCTCTCTCTTTCTCTAAGAAATAAATAAAATCTTAAAAAAAAAAAAAGTTGCATGATCTACCAATTGAGCCAGCCAGGTGTCCCTATTACTATTTTTTTTTGTTGTTGTTGTTAGGGTAAGAGATGTTCATTCTACCCTGTAAGCACCTCTACTATTTTTAATAAAATAAATCTCAAAGCAACGGAGTCCTTCTGTACCTTAGAAAGAGTGTGTTTTTAATAGTGTGGAGAATATGAATTATCTCTCGAAGTCATTAGTCTATTCAGGGAAACTAAAAGATACATATATTATAACATGCATTTATCCCCCATAACATCTAGGATCACACAAAAATAAAAGCACTGCAGTTTAAAAAGACATAAACCCATAAAAGGGAAGAGAAGAGAGGTGGGAATGAGGTGGTAAGTACCCCCAATGAGAAATTTTAATATATTCCAGAAGACAGAAAGTGATGAATGTGTCAACAGATGAAACAGGCAGAGAAAGAATCATCTCGGAATATACTACACAAGAACTCTATAGAGGAGGAGGCACTATAGTCCTGGGCTAACAGATAACAATACAAAGGAGGGCGGGAGTGAGAAATGGAGGCTTTAAACAGGAGGGTTAATTGAAAGTCTCTATTTGAGACCTTTTCCCCAAGCAGACAGGGCTGGCACCTTGATGTTTACCACCAATAAGCTAAGAGTCTTCCATCTTTAAAGAAAACTACTGAACTGCTTAAAAAAAAAAAAAAAAAAAAGAATTCCCTGGAAGAAACTAATTAGAATATGTAATCCCAAGTCAACTATTCCTTGTTTTGTCACAAATATTATTACTTATTTACTGGATCAAAATTAAAGTGGATCCCACTGGTTTATGTTCTCTATTCTATCCCATACAATATTCTCCAGCACAATTCCCATGCAGGTGAGATACAGACCATTACACAATAGCTAATGAAATACATATCAGACATCCAGCTTTTTAAAAACAATTTAAACTACTTTTTTAAACTATAAACTTTTTTAAACCACAGAATGAAAGAGAAAGAAGATGGTAAGTAACCAGAAAGCTTGATTCCTCCAAAGGAACAGTTAGACAACAAAAATTAGAAAAGAAATTAATACACAGAGAAAAGAGACATTGTTGATTATGCAAGATCAGAATGCTCTGAAAAAGGAATAAAAATGAGATAAACATTTTTAGAGCCAATAGCTATGGTGAAAACTTTGTATCTATAGACAACTTATTTTTATTCTTGGAAATGGAAAACTTAAAAGCAATAATGGGAAGGTAGACTTATACAAGTAAATGTTTCAAATCTATTTGACCAAACAAACAAACAAACAAACAAAAAACAAAATTTGAAATGAAGTTGAGAAAATTTCTAAACCACATAACAGAAAGTTAAAGATTTAGAAAATATAGAGAAAAATATGGAAGAATCAGCTGGCAATGAGAAAACCAAAAAGAGACATCAGAAAGAAAGAAAAAAGAAAGGAGGCGAGCAAACTAGCAAATAATCTTAAGGAGCATTTCTCGGATACAACAGCAAGAATCTTAAGACTGGAAGCATCTATAAGAACAGAGTGCAATAAATTAAAGAAGATCCACTCTCAGACCCCTCCTCGGGAGACTTCAGAATACCAAGGTAAAAAAGTTTAATATCACCCAGGAGAAAAAGTCTACAAAGTAAGACTAATTTAAATCGTTCTGGGATCAGTTACTCTGGGAGCAGAAAAAGAGAAGAGTAATATCTTGAAAGTTTTGAAGGAATGTAATTTTCAAATCTGAATTCCATGTTCAGAAAACTCCTCTACCATCTACACTTTGTTCGCAGGTTACTTGTAGAGGGAACAAAGCCAGAAAGAAGACACGAGATCCCGAAATAGTGAGACCAAGACCACTGGAGCAGCAGAGAGAAATCCTAGGACGAGCTGTGCAGGACTCCAGAGAGCCGCCAACAGGGCCATTAGAACAGGAGGGACAGAGGGCTCTGGTGAAAAAGGGAAATACATGAAACACAAAGTAAGGGTGACAAGATGGAAAAAGCTGAAATAATAAAGCACAAGGTCCAAGAAAAAGAAAGACAATCAGAAATTTGAGACAAGATAAAACAACTGTATAAGAAAGTCATGGCTCAAGTAAGAAAGAAACACAAAATACAGTATGATTTTAAGTACTTGATGGAGTGAAAAAAAATCCTTTTGTCTTGATCCAAAACATTCTTCTCCTTTGGCACACGGGTTGACAAATTCAATTCTAAGGAAAGGAACTGTAATTCCTGAACCGTACATCGCCAACACAGTCAATTTCAAATAGGAAAAATTATAAATCTTAATAGTAGTCTGTACATAAAGAATAATTTCATTACTAATTCCACTTAAGGACATATGGAAAAAAGAAAACAAAATTCAAAATTCAAATTCTTTACCTTCATTTAACTTGCTGAATACTATTTAAGACAATTCGAACAATAAGAATTCTTTACAGATCTATGAATTTGCTATTTCAATGTTTTCCAGAAGCCTATATTTACTTGGTGTTTATACTGATAAACGTAATTATTTAAAATATAATCTGAGTGTATGTATGCTTTACTTGAGTATTTTAACAATTCTGTGAATTATCTCTGCCAAAGATTTCTTCTATTTTTTTAAATTGGTAACATTAGTTGCAGAAGCCATTGATAGGGAGATGAAAAGAAAATGTAATAAAGCTATTGATTCTTAGACATGACTTTAGTATGGCCAAAATTTCAGCAACCAGTCTGATCAAGTACTGATATATGCAATGTCAAAAACATTCCCCAGGTGGCAGAAGGAAGAATACAATCTTGTGGTATTCCCCTTGTTGTTGGCATATATCAGAAATTATTTTAAGGTAGTCTTTGAGAATGTCTGTGGTATAAGAGTTATGTAAAGATATAAACCTAAAGAACTTAAACTTGAAGGCATAAAGGAACGTGTCTGTCATGGAATTGGAACAACTATTAATGAATGCAAAACCTCTAAGTGATCTTCATGCATGTGAAAGAGTCAGCAGAATACTGATTTTGCAGTTTGAGAGCCTGTTGTTCTTTTAGTATAATTAACAGTATACAGGAAGACTTTCAGTTTTCTAAGTTCCCTTTAGGAACATTTTTCCCCCTTCCGCTCTCTTGCTTAACTCCACCCCACTGACTTTAAAAGGTGGCAGCACAGCATATAATATTAACTTCCTTGTAAAGATTTTAAGACTATTTAATATTTAAGGAATACAGTGAACTATAAAACTTTGAAAGCTGCTAATGACTTTGCTAGTTACTATTAGTAAGTATTTACTGGCAAATATAACAATCTTTAAGAAAGCTAATACAGTTTAGTCAAATCAGAAGACCTTTGCTATATATTAGAACTTATTTATAAATACATCAGTCAAAACAAAAATAATTTCCTACCAGTGACACTGTGGGCACATTATAAATAAATTGCTACAACGCTAGAACTCAGATGACTTTCAAACTAAGTAGCATATACAAGACCCCTTGCTTCACATTCTCATTTCAGAAAACATGCTGACTTTCACAATGATACTTTTCCAGTCTTGTGTTTGGCACACAGTGGCTATTACTACTATTGATGGAGTATGGCGACTATTCCTCTTCAAAAGGAAGGTTAGTAAGGACTGAAGAATTCTAAGAGACAGAACATAACTGGGGCTTTTCTTCTGGTGAGTCATTGAAATAGTATCACAAAACATAAAAGCTTCTAAGAAAAGCATTTTTCTTCTGTTGATCAAATTTGTTTTGTTTTTAACAAAACAGTTTGCAGCTATGTGATAAGGGAGGTGTTTATAATATAGTCTATTCCTTTAAGAATAAAATTAGCCACCAGGAGTCCTGACTTTTTGCTTCCACTCTTGTTCTGCTGTGTCAAGAGTAACCTTACCTCTTTAGTTCAGCCCATCGACATTAATCACTATCTGCCTGTACACTGAAGATCAGCACCAGTATCCTCTAACTTCTTTGAGCAAAATAAAGTCACATTACAACTATGTTAATAAAAAAAGAGAGCTCACTGGAATTAAATATTAGGATAAATGAATATGTCATGTTGACTCTAGCTGCCAGTGGGACCAAAATGCAAATCGGCAGCATCAACAAATAGTATTGAATTATCTACAGACATATATGATTGTTCTGCCTCTTGTTACTCTATTTAACATGTTCTTATTCTTGTAGTTTCTAATATATACAAATGCAGTGACACAAAGAAATATCTATAAAACTATCATGCACTTCAGTGCCAGGTGAGGAATATGGAAGCTATGACTGGAAAGCTACCCAGACTGATAGTGCAATGAGGGAACCAGAATATCTTATTGAAGTGAAACTAAGGAATTTGTTTAGCCTTTTAAATGTGTGATAAGCAGGGCACCTGGGTGGCTCAGTGGGTTAAAGCCTCTGCCTTCGGCTCAGGTCATGATCCCAGGGTCCTGGGATCGAGCCCCGCACTGGGCTCTCTGCTCAGCGGGGAGCCTGCTTCCTCCTCTCTCTCTCTGCCTGCCTCTCTGCCGACTTGTGATCTCTGCCTGTCAAATAAATAAGTAAAAAATCTTAAAAATTAAAAAGAAAGTAAAAGTGTGATAAGCATCTCTCACTGAGGCCAGAACTAGAATCTAATTATTTTATTTATCATACAAATGATTATTTAGCACCTACTATAAGCTGGATAGTATATTAGATATTGGGGAAAAAATTCAATTGGATGAAGTCCCTGTTAATTTTTGTGAATGATTTGAGGTAAGAGTTAAAATTAATTTTTCATAAATAGCTATACAGTTTTTCTATTACTGCTTGTTGAATAGGTTTTACTTTCCCTATGAATTGCTTTGCCCTTGTTGAAAATAAAACAGACCATATATGTGTGAGAATCTTTTTTAATCCGATGATATACATGGTCCTTTCACATTACTAGCATCTTGGTATTTGTGATTTTATGGACTACATCTTGAAATCAGGTGGTAATTTTCTTCCAACTGTTTCTTTTGTAAAGTTGCACTGGGAATTCCAAATCAATTGCGTCTTTATGTAAAATTTAGAATCAGCTTTTCAATGTCTATAATAAAGAGTGATGTAACTTTTATCATAATGTTAAATCTATAGATCAATTTGGAGAGAATGAATACTTTAGCAATATGTGAGACTTAGAAAAGTCTTCCCATTGATGAGCACTGTGTATTTCTCCATTTACTTAGGTCTTCCATAATAATTTCCAGCAATATTTTGTAGTTTTCCAGGGTACAAGGTTAAACTCATCCTCAAGTTTTTCTTAATTTTGGATGTGACCATAAGAGCAACTGAATTTTTTTATCTCATTTTCCAAATGTCTGTTACTAATAGATAAAAATGCTATCGATTTTTGTATAATGACCTGAATTGAGTTATTCTAGTAGCTTTTTTGAAGATTCCTTAGGATTAGCTATACAGAGAATTATATTGACTATAAATTCGGGCAGCTCTATTTGCTTTTAGTTTTCAATAATTATGACTTCCTGTAGGAAGCTGAACTGAAGTGGCAGTTGGACATCCTTGCCTTGTTCCTAAGCTTAAATTTGCCCCCAGATGTTCTTCGTCAAACTGAGCAACTGAATGTGTTTTGAATTTTATTACAAGCTTCTTCTGTACCCATTGAGATGCTTGTTTGTTTCTTCTCTTTTATATTAACATAGTGAATTACACTGATTTTTAAGTGTTAAACCAAATCTGCACTACGACTTGGTCATAATGCAGTATCCTTTTTATATATTCTTGGAATAGATTTCTTAGTTTTGGTTGAGAATTTTTTTTGAGTCTGTGTTCCTGAGGGATGTTTCTTTGTAATTTTTGTTTCTTGTAATGCCTTTGCCTGGTATAAAATCAACCTTATTAACTAAATTAGGAAGTATTCCTTCCTCCTCTATTTTCTGGGGAGATTGTGTTGGTTGTTACTGTGCTCCTTAAATGGTTAACAAAATTCACAAGAAGCAACTTAATAATACAGTCTTCTCATCGATGACCATGACATGTTTTTCTATTTACTGTGATTTTCTTTAATTTAACAATATATTATAGTTTTCAAAGTGTAAACTTGGCACTTATTGTTAAGATGGCAAGACTCCTCAAATTAATTTACAGACTCGGCATAATTCCCATCAGAATCCTAGCTGTCTTCTTTGTGGAATTACTTATGGAATTGCAAGGGACCCAGAATAGCAAAAACAATCTTGAAAAAGAACAAAGTAGGCAGCTAACTTACTACAAAGTATATTAATTGAAACAGTGTGGTAGTAGCATAAGGATAGGCATCTAAATAAATGGAATAGAATGGAGAGTCTAGAAATAAGCCCATACCTGATAAAAAAAGAAATGGAAACTCTGAACAGCCCTATATCCATTAAAGAAATTGAATTCATAATTTAAAACATTAGTCAAAGAAACTCCAGGTGCTGGAAGTTAAAGGTAATTCTGGTGAGAAAGCAGACAGGCAAAACATGTCTTTGGAAACTGGAAGAAAGGTGACCTTGCTTTAAAGTGCTAAACAACATGGATGAATTGTTCTAGTGCTCTGTGGAAAGCAGAAATTGTAAGTAATCAACTTAGATATTTAATGGAAGAGATTTCAAATAAGCAAAGTATTGAAAGTGCCATCAGGTTTCTTCTTGCTCCTTACAGTAAAATGTGAGACGAGAAAGATAAATTAAACAAATTTTTAAGCAAAAAGGAACTGAAGGAAGATTTGGATAAATCTCACTCAGCTTATCCATATTGCAAAAACTGGGAAACTAAGAGAGAACACTATGAGGAGAGAGCAACCCCATAAAGAGAGTATGGGTGTGACCCATGGATCTAATCAGTCATCTCTACAGAAGCTAGAAATAGACCTGGGGTTGTACCAGGAGATATGTTTCCAGCTTGGACTAAAGTGGACAGAGACAGGACAAAATGAAATCAGTTTGTTGGATTTCTGGGATCTACAGGATGAGACAATAGAGATACCCATCCTGCTATACCCATGTGTCATCCTTCAAGAAAGAGAAGAATGGCCCTGAAGGTGGCTCAGGGATCCACAGGGTAGCTACTCTCAGCACAGGCCCAATGGGCAAGGCTGTCTCCTCCTTGGTTTCAGGGCAGGGGTGCTGCCCAGAGCCAGTGGGTGACTGCTAACCTGTGGGCCTGGAACGTGATGCTGCTACCTCAATGGGCCCAGCAGATAGAACACTGAGCCTATGAGGATTATCCTACAGCCTTAAAATCTGACGAGTTGGATGGTTTTGGACTTGAGTGGGAACTGTGACCCTTTCTTCTTCCTGATTTCTCCCTTTTGGAATGGAAAGGTCTATCCCATGGTTGTCCCAGCACTGTATTTTGGAAGCAGATAACTTATCTAGTTTCACAGTTTCACAGCTGGAGGGGCATTCTACCTCAGAATGACTCATACCTCAAGTTTTATGCATGCTTGATTTAGATGAGACTTAGGACTTGGAGGGGATACAATAGCGGGTTAAGACTTTTGGGCTGTCGGATTTGTGGTGAATGTATTTTACATCTGAGGAGGACATGAATTTTGGAGTGTTCTGGACTGAATTGTGTTTCCCCAACCCAATTCACATTGAAGCCCTAACTCCTGGTACCTCAGAATGTGACTGTTTTTGGAGAGAGGGCATTAATGAAGTAATTAAGTTAAACTGAGGGCATCAGTGTAGGCCCTAATTCAACCTGACCGCTCACTTTATAAGAACAGTTGAAGACACATGGAGAGAGATATGAGGGATAGGTATACACAGAGGAAAGGCCATGCTGCAACACAGAAAGAAGGTAGCCATCTCCAAATCAAGGAGAAAGATCTGACGAGAAACTAGACATCTTGCTGACACCTTGATCTTGAACTTCCAGTCTCCAAAACTGAGAAAATAAATTTCTATTATTTAAGCCACCTGGTCTCAGGTATTTTGTTATGTCAGCCTTAGCAAACTAACGAAGTATATTCCATTTCTTGATTTTCAGATGTTAATCCAACTTTACATTGTTGGGACAAACCCTGTTTGGTCATGGTAAATAATTCTTTTTCTATGTTGTTGGGTTAAGTTTGCTAATGTTTTGGGTGTGTGTGTATGTGTGTGTGCTTAAGAATAAACATAACATAAAATATACTTTAGTGACACTTAGTATATTCATAATGTTATACAACTATCATCAATATTTAGTTCCAGAACATTTTCATCATCCACAAAGGAAACCCTATGTCCATTAAGTGGTCACTCCCCATTCCTCAGGACCTCGACCCCTGGAAACCACTAATCTGCTTTCTGTCTATGAGTTTGCTGATCCTAGATATTTCACATTAAAAAAAAATCACACAAAATGCACATCTGTCTCTGGCTTCTTTCATTTAGCATGTTCATCCATGTTGTAGCATGTATCAGTATGTCATTCCTTTCTATGGTTGAAAAATAGTCTGTTGTGTGGATATATCATATTCCGTTTATGTATTCATTAGTTGATGGACATTTTGACTTTTTCCACTTTTTGACTATTGTGAATAATTCTGTTATGAACATTAGTATACAAGTTTTTGTTTGAATACCTGTTTAGAATGAAATGGAATTGCTGGGTAATATGTTAATTTCCAAGACGCTGTATCTGTAGGGAATGCAGGATCAAACTTAAACACATGCTAGCTTTCAAATTCCTGCAACCTCCTCTCAATTCCATAATGTAACACATTATATGCATTACAACTTTTTCACTTTTGTTTATTCTGTTCTTGCAGACTAGAATGCTCTTCCTTCTCCTCTTCTCTTTCTATCAGAATCCTATTTGTTCATACTTCAATTCCCAAGCATTTCCTAAAACACTATCTATTTCAGTCTGTAATAATTTCTCCCTTCTGTGAGACTGCACAGTCCTTAGTATACAGTAGGCTCTTGACAAATTCATATTAAACTAACATGGCTATTTGGCTAACGGTTATTTCTAGTATGATTAATGTTACGTTAGTGATTGTGCTAGAGCAGTGATAAAACAATACAATACTACAACATGCAAATAAAATAAATGATTATGTGGATAAAATTACTTTCAGGCACAGTATTTACCTTCTGCAGTCTGACATATGATATAATGCTAGAGCTTAAAGGTTCTAAAAAAACTCAGAGGTAGTCTATTTATAAATCCAGACACTGACTGCGGTTGTAATTTGTATAGTTCGGTTGAACACAGACAAAGACCGTTAAACTCCAAAGCAGGTCAGATTCTTTCACCGTTTTAACTTGTCTTTAACGTGGCCTGAGAGGTGTGTTTAATGTGACAAACATATCAAGCACATCCAAATCAGGAAAATAATGCTGAAGTACCAGTTTAGCCTCAGCTAAACTCAGTATTTCTGAGAGAGGCGGGGCTGGGGGAAGCTGTCCAGTAGATAAGTACAAGGCCCAAGTATTAGATGGGTCAGGTAATAATTTAACTTCTCTTACTGGCCCTGATGTGACCCAGGGTAAGTTCACGGCTCTGTGCTTCAGTTTCCTCATCTGTAAAAAGGGATAATACCTCACACGGAATGTTGAAGGGATAAAGAAGATAACATATGTACCAAACTCCAAGATAAAAGATAGAAAAATAGATTTAAAATTACATATTTATTATTTTCTGGGGTAGTTTTTTATTTTTTTTTAAAAGATTTTATTTATCTGAGAGAGAGAAAGAGAGATAATGACAGAGAGTACAAGCAGGGAGTGGGGAGAGGGAGAAGCAGGCTTCCACCAAGCAGGGACCTGAAGAGGGCTTTGACCCCAGGACCCTGAGATCATGATCTGAGCCAAAGGCAGATACCCAACTGACTGAGCCACCCAGGCAACCCTGGGGCAGATGCTTTAATAGAAAACATTGGGAGAAATGGTATATTTTGAATGTGAACTCTATAAAAATATTTTTAATAAGGTAGAAGAAAAATGAAAAATTATTAATTTTCTAATTCTCAATAGATTTCTCACCATTAAAATGTTCCTGTGTGAAGAAACAACTCCCAAAAACAAACTGTTCATTAAAAAAAAGAGGCAAATCTAAGTTCAAGCACATCATTTTGATTAAGTATTTTCTTAAAGTATCCCACAACAAGGAAAAAACAAGACCTCTAACTCCAGTGAAAACTTGTTCCTAAAGAAAAACCAAACAATTCCATATTACAGTCACAATATTGTATTTTGAGCCAAAAAATACTAAAAAAAAAAAAAAAAAGTGGAAATGTATTAACAAAATTTCAAAGAAAAGTGAATGACAACTCAATATAAACTCAGCACGGGGATTATAATAGCAATGGTTCACATTTATTAAATACCTAAGCCTGCACCCAGCAACTGTACAAAGCATTTGGCATGCATTATTTCATTTGATTTTTCTCAAAAATAATATGAGGCAGGTAATATTACAATTCCAATTTTACAGGTCAGGAACTTGAGGCTCAAACAAGTTAATTACCTGTTAAAGGTCACTTAGAATCTATACCATCTGCTTTACTATAATGTCAGCTCTGAATTAAAACACTATATAGTACAAAAAAATGCAAAATAAACATGTAACAAATAAAACAATAAACAAAGATCCAATTAAATCAGATTTAGAATAAATGAAGTTTTCTTCATATGAATTATAATTCAAGTCTATTTGTCACCTTTTCATCATGTTACTAATTATAAATAAAAAGAAGTAGCTATTAAAAATCATGTCAGGACACAAAAGACTAATACTACTTGACTCCTTGGTTTAACTTTAGTTTTCAGGTAACAGAGTAGAAAAACTAGATAAATGGTTATTTCAATTCTGAATCATATACAACAAAACAAATTAAAAAAAGTGAAATCGAACCAAACAAAATCAGAAAACTTCCATAGCTCAATTATAAACCAATGGTGTAGAGTATTCAACTTTCAGAACAAAATCTCAATTTTCACATAAACAAAGTTTCAGAAAATTTTCATTTTTTTTTGGAACAGCTGGCCTAGCTCTATAGGACATCTAAACTTTCCACGGGTTAATGTACATTAAAATATTTATCAGATCAATAATGTCAGTAACACTAAAGAAAATCCCTAGCATGATTGTTGCATGTAGTAACAAGTATTGCTTATTTCTGACCTAATGAGAAGCAGTTATTTGGGAAGTGACTGGAAGTATATTAACAGAATACTGACAATCATAAAATAAAACCCTTCCAAGCCCAAAGGAAACAAGATATATGGTACAACACTTAAAATGTAACAACTAAGCAGAACAGTAAACTATAATAATAAACTCAGGCGTTTCATAAATATCTTGAGTTTAGAATTATAAGATATAATATTTTATATAATTTATAATACTATAATTATAATTATAATATTTTTATATTGACCTGAGTTTATAAAACAATTTTTTGTTTTGTTTTGTTTGGAATAATGGGAAAAACATTCAAGTAAGCCTATGTGGACCTTTGCAAACATTTGGAACACCAATTTAAACCTCAGAGAAAAACTAGTCTGTGATTTAACGAGTGAAAACTCGAGCTACTTCGTATATAATTGAGACTGGATATTTACACATTTAAATGCCTAACTGCAGGTAAACATTTGTCCTTTTGGGAGAGGCCCAGGTGGAAAGGACCCAAGGCAAATGACAATAGTAAGACCCGGATCTCGGCCTGGACTGCCAGTGCCACACAGTCTTAAAAAATACTGTGGGATCATCCTCATCCTCAGTCAACATTTACTGAGCTTTTTATGACAACAGTGGCATTAGAAGTCAAGAGTAGCTCCAAGATCTCAGTGTATTATGTCTTGTTCTATATATTATCAAATCATTATTTATTGTTTTCATGGTTAATGAATCAGAATGTTTCTGAGGAAATGTTTTCAATTATTAGCTATTATTTCCATTTGTCAAATATTTTAAACAAGTTTAGATGGAATAAAACTTAAAAAAAACTTAAAAAAAAGATTGAATAAAATTTTTAAAGTATCCTTTAAAGCATTAAGAGTATCCTTTAAAGTTTCCTTTAAAGAATTAATAACATACATATATATGTCATGTATAGGAAGAGAAAAACATTTGTAATTCAAATATGCTAAATTAAGTCTAACTGTACTCAGTGAAGTCTTTTGAAATAGGAAGGAATTCTCTCCTTTCACTGTCAGTTCTGGCCATAGCTAATGTTCATAGGATAGGATTTTTTTTTTTAAGATTTTATTTATTTATTTGACAGACAGAGATTACAAGTAGGCAGAGAGGCAGGCAGAGAGAGAGGAGGAAGCAGGCTCCGGGCTGAGCAGAGAGCCCTATGCGGGGCTTGATCCCAGGACCCGGGATCACAACCTGAGCCGAAGGCAGAGGCTTTAACCCACTGAGCCACCCAGGCACCCCAGGATTGGATTTTTTTTTAAAATAAGGCACCTGTTTTCTTACTAACCTGCCATGGGCCCCTGCTGCTACCAGTGGCAAGAGAATGTTTCAGTCAATACATTTTTAAAAGTTGGTAGTTTTTCAATTTAACATACTATTCTTTAAAAGTGTTTGAATTTCTGCAATGTAAAGTACTTGAAAAATAGTTTGAAATATTTGGCAAACTTAAAACACAAGTGAGGTTATCATTTATAGAAACGTATTCCATAATGTAGATTCATAATGAAATCATAATGAATCTGCTTTGGATTTTCATTCCGTTATATATCTTTTTTTTTTTTTTTTTTTTAAATTTTATTTTTCATAAACATATAATATCTTTTTATCCCCAGGGGTACAGGTCTGTGAATCGCCAGGTTTACACACTTCACAGCACTCACCATAGCACATACCCTCCCCAATGTCCATAATCCCACCCCCCCACACCCCCCCATTAACCCTCAGTTTGTTTTGTGAGATTAAGAGTCACTTATGGTTTGTCTCCCTCCCAATCCCATCTTGTTTCATTTACTCTTCTCCTACCCCCTTAACCCCCCATGTTGCATCTCCTCTCCCTCATATCAGGGAGATCATATGATAGTTGTCTTTCTCCGATTGACTTATTTCGCTAAGCATGATACCCTCAATTCCGTTATATATCTTATCTTTTTGTAAAGCAAACCACTAATAACATCTATTAAAGAAAATGAATTCCTGTCACACACACACATATGTGGGCATTACAGATCTAGGTTTTAGAGATGGTTATTTATTTCTAGGTATCAAATTTATATTGTTTAGGTTATGGATAAAGGTGTTTTCTTTAATTAAATTCATTTTTTTATATAAAAGTAATGCATACTCATAAAAGCTTCAAATACTTTATTAGGGCATGAAATGCAATGTAAAATTTCCTCTTCTCTCACTTACCAGATAATAAATTTGATACACTTAGTCCCATTTCCTGGATAACCTGCTGTTAAGTTTCTAACATATTACAATGTTTACACATACATTCATATGTTCAGAAAACTTCTATTGACCATTAAAGATATGCTAAGAACTGATTCAGGTGTAAGCTACAGTGGTAAGCACACAAAATCCCTGTCTTTGCAGAATTTAATTTCTAGAAGACCATCCACAAAGAGAGTATAGGGTCATTTGTGATCGTCTATTACAAAGAAAATCAGTAGAGGGTAATGACATGATACAGAGAGGAAGTAGGCTCTTTTAGATGGTCAGGTACATTTATCATTATTTATTTTAAGATTTTATTTATTTGAGAGGGAGAGAATGAGAGAGAGAGAGAGCACAAGAGGGGCAAGGGTCAGAGGGAGAAGCAGACTCCTTGCTGAGCAGGGAGTCTCAAGTGGGACTGGATCCTGGGATTCCAGGATCATGACCTGAGCTGAAGGCAGACACTTAAGCAACTGAGCCACGCAGGCACCGTGGTCAGGTACATTTAAACAGAAAGCCGAACAAAGTGAAGAAGAAGTCTTGCAACATTTGGAGGGCAGATCACTTGAGGCAAAGAAAAAAGTCAAGGCTCTGAGAGGGCAGTATTCTTAGAAGGTTTATGATAATAAGGGAACTAGGGTAGCTACAGCAAGAGTAGAAACATGTTAATAAATGAGGTTAGAGAGGCAGCCGGGGACAGTGCATTTGTAACAGGTGTACAAATACTCCTTTTATAAATAAGGAAGATTACAACATACATCTGGGGTCACAAACTTATATACTTATATGAATGAGGCAGATGATCTGAAATGCATGAAGTAGGCACGATGGGAAATATGGTGAAATAGAGAGTGTGTGCTCTTTTTAGAGAAAGTAGCTTCTACTTAGTCCCAGCTGATTGCTGAATGCACAGGTGTGGTGGTTAATTTTGTCAACTTGGCTAGGCTATGGTACCATACATTTGTTCAAACATCAATCTAGATGTTGCTATAAAGTTTTTCTTTCTTTCTTTCTTCTTCTTCTTTTTTTTTTTTTTTTACATATGATTATTATTTAAGTCAGTAGACTTTGAGGAAAGCAGATTACTCTTCATAATGTGATGGGTGGGGGGGAAGCTCGTCCAATTAGGTGAAGGCTTTAAGAAAAAGAAAGCGCTTCCCTGAGGAAGAAGGAATTCTGCATCTTCGGATTCATGACAGCAACATCAACTCTTCCCTGGCTCTCCAGCCAGCCAGCTTACTTTGCATATTCTAGACAGGCCACCTTCTACAAATGCATGTGAATTCCTTCACATTAATCCTCTCCATGTATGTAAACAGTTTCTTGGTTCTCTTGCTCTGGAGCACCCTAATTAATACACATACCATGATATAATCATTAAGGGTCCCATGTTGGCAGATCTTCCAGTTTTTATTTTGACAATTAACTTAATATTTTAAGATAATGTACTGACTAAACAAAATATCCATAGGAAAGATTCTAACTTATTTTTTCACTGTAAGAAACAATATTGGAATGAACATGATATATGACATTGATATGTGATAATAATATTGCTTCTTCAGTTTTTAATTCTAAATTTTAAAAAAAAGTAAAATTCAAACAAGTATTTCTAATAACAGTTTTCAAGTTTGAACATTGTTGGCCTGGGAAAAAATAAACTTTCTTGTCAGATAACATACTCTGTTACATGGAGACCCTGTTTTGCCCCACACAGATGCAGGTGACTAATCAAGATGTTGGACTAGGTCCATACTATTTCCAAATATTTAATTAATCATTGAATTCTAATTGTATGCATTATACACACACTACTATCCTAAAGAAACTTTTTATCGTAAGAAACTCAATCTAGTGTTAAATTTCATTGTTTATTCATTTGTTTGGCAAATATTTACTGAAGGCCTGGGTGTATATAAAGAATAGCAGCCCTGGTAGAGGAATTAAGAGAAATAGTCATAAAACTATGATATAAGTAAGCATGAGGTATGTGTTGTGAGAGCCATTGTGAAGAACTATTAGTTAATTAGTTAATTTTTGGGTAAAATGAGATCATTTCTGGTTAAAAATATAAGAAAAAGATTAATAAAATAATTGGTATTTATATTGTGTTCCAAAAGCTCAATAAGAAGGTGATAGGCAGAGATGGAGTATTCCAGGGGGAATAGGGGACATACGGGAAAGCACTGGAATGGGGAATCGTGGGGTGTGTTCAGGAAATAGTGAATGGTTCATTTTGGGAGTGCAAATTATAGTCAATTCAGTACAACAAATATTGATTGGGTTCCTACCATGTGTGAGGCAGTGTATTGGCACTGGTGACCACTGACAGGAATGAAACCAGCAGGCAAAAAGATGATGGGTGAACAGTAATCCAGACATAGAGGAGGCAGAAATAACAAGGGTTCGTGAATGTTAGGTTACAGTTTGGAATTTATTGTATAGCTAACGTGGTATCATTAAATAGTGTTAATGTCTGAGTGAGAGGTTGAAAGTAATGTTTCAGGAATCTTAAGAGGAGTAAGGAATGGAGACAAGTAGATGAAGTAGGAAGAAAAGCCTGGCCAGGAGACTGTACAAGCCTTATGTAAGGTAGGAACTGTGGGAAATAAGAAGGCAAAAGTAGTGGACACTGCAAGGAAAAGTGTAGCAGAATCTGGCCACTGATTACATTTGTGAGAAGGGACAAATGAAAGATTACCTATGCATGAGGCAACTGGCGCCTGTGGGGCTATAATAATGGTGATTCCGTGCCAAGATCAAGGGAAATACTACTTTTTTATCCAACAAACTCTAAAATTAAAATTTTCTTAAGCTAATAGAAAAAATGTTAATAGACGGCAAACACCTGGAGAAAGCCCATTTTAACTCTGGGCCCTTTGATAACCACGATGATTAAATGACAAAATATTTTGTTAAATGCTCTTAAAAGATGAGTAAAGGTCATTTGGTTGAAAAACAAAGACCAGCAGAATTATACTTAATAAATTTTAGTTTTGCTTTTTAACTTATTGTTAGAATAAGGCCCAGCAAACAGTGAAAACTGACAATGCAAAAAATAGCCTTCTGGATACAGTCACAGAAGCATAAAATATTTCACTAGAAATGGACTTCTACTAATTTCTTTTTGTAAAGATTTTATTTATTCTTTTGACAGACAGAGATCACAAGTAGGCAGAGAGGCAGGCAGAGAGAGAGAGGATGGGAAGCAGGCTCCCTGCTGAGCAGAGAGCAGGATTCGGGGCTCGATCCCAAGACCCTGAGATCATGACCTGAGCCGAAGGCAGAGGCTTTAACCCACTGAGCCACCCAGGTGCCCCACTTTTACTAATTTAATAGTTGTCTTACATCTGAGTAAAGCAAAACTTTTAAAGTAATTTTATCAGTAGACTATTAATTTCTTTTCTTGAACAGTGCTTTACAGTTTTCAAAAAACATCTAAATGTATTTTCTCACTGATTTTCACAGTAAGTAGGTCAGATATCCGTTTACAGGTGAAGTAACTGACATTTAGAAATAACTTACTAAATGTCACAGTCTATAATTTAAGAGAAGGAAGGAAAGAATCTTTAATAACTATATTCCAAATCACTGGACATACAGAAAATACAAACTTTAAGGTTTTTTGTTTTTCAAACTTCGTTTTAATTTTCCTTTTGTTTTGCATCCAGAGCCACCAACAAATATGGTGGTTTGACTAGTAAAGGTGAAGCCAACTGTATGTTAAAAAGGCCCTGAAAACAGGTGCAACTTAATAGTAAGAAGACAGTTTTTGTGTCTTTTTTTTTTTTTAAGATTTTATTTTTAAGTAATCTCTACACCCAACATGGGGCTCGAACTGACAACCCTGAGATCAAGAGTTGCATGCTCTATTGACTGAGCCAGTGCCTCAACAGTTCTTGATTCTAAATAAAGAAACAAACAAACAAACATCACTAAACAAAAATTTAATCTACCTCATAGGAAAGGGTGACAAATTTCACAAATTGTTAGAATTAACTACAAAAGCCCCTAGTGTCAAAGTTAAAAAAATGAAACACAGGGGCGCCTGGATAGCTCAGTTATTAAGTGTTTGCCTTTCGCTCAGGCCATGATCCCAGGTCCTGGGATTGAGCCCTGCATCGAGCTCCCTGCTCAGTAGGAAGCCGGCTTCTCCCTCTCCCACTCCCCCTGCTTATGTTCCCTCTCTCACTGTGTCTCTGTCAAATAAATAAAATAAAATCTTAAACAACAACAACAACATCTGAAACACAGAAAGTTTGGGGCTTGCCTATGTTAAAAAAAAATCTGATTAATGGCAAAAATGGAAGAATTCAGGTCTTTTGCTCTTTTTATTACTGCTTTAGCAGTATGGTTCTATAACACAGCTTCATGGATAGTTAATTCTTATCAAAAATACTACGTGACAAAATTTTTTATGTCATTGGGCAGTCCAATTAGCACAACTGATTAGAACGCTGAACAAATGCGATCAGGATCAAGTGTTCAACCCCTCTCATTGAGGGGTTGCATTGAGAAAAATGCCGGTCCTGGCTAAAGCCTGCCTGCCACAGTCATGGTCTTATCAATGCGTAGTTCTGAGAGTAGGTATGGTTCAAGGAACACTTATCATCACCACTAAAGAAACAAAACAAAAACACCAGATCTTAGTGACAGTCATGCTTTTGATTGCTAAGGGTGGCATATACACAGAGGAAAAAAACGTAACAAAGAAATAAAAACTCATAGTAAATAAAATTTAGAAAAACAATGCAGAAAAAAATAAAGAATTTCATTCTTTTTTTCAGTATATTTTACATGGGCTCTGTATTATGGCCTCTAAACTTTGAAATGCATATTACAAACCAGTTAGTAGAGCTCACGTTTAGTCCAGTTTTCACTATGTCAAACATGTAAGTATTCTGCTAAGAAATGATTTCGATGATTAAGAAAATACCAGTACAATCATAGGAAACATACCACCTTAAAATACAGAGCATTCTATTCAATATTTTTGGTCTAAATGTGGAATGTAAATTCCACAGTTTCTGAAAGGCATCGCAACTTCCCACACGGAATTACACAGATATAATATAAACTTAAAACATAAACTGCTGTTATTATAAATATTAAATCCTAGTTTACTGGCACTAAACAACAGGATCTAATTCTTATCTATACCTTGAACTTCCACTTTTTTAAGCAAAAGGAAACGTAAGGAAGAACTGGAAAATCAGCAAACACTGAAACTTAGGCATTCCCTTGATCAGAAAGAGGGTGTTATTATTATGCCTTCTGAACTGAGGAATGCAGCTCTGCAGGTTTGTAATAACAGGAAAGAAATCATTACTAAATACAAATCGAAACCTTACAAGTTTAAGATCATTCCCTGGTGAAGCTGTTTAGACGGAAACTAATGAAGCTGTTGCAAGTGAATTTAGCATTTAGCACAGCAATGAGGAGGTATTAATGCTTTACTAAAAACACTTTTAAAATAAGTGAAATTTGGGCGCCTGGTGGCTCAGTCATTAAGCGTCTGCCTTTGGCTCAGGTCACAATCTCGGGGTCCCAGGACTGAGCCCCACATCAGACTCTGGGCTCGGCGGGAAGCCTGCTTCTCCCTCTCCCACTACCCCTGCTTGTGTTCCCTCTCTCTCTGTGTCAAATAAATAAATAAAACCTTAAAAAAAATAAGTGAAATTTATTTTAAGTCTTCCTATTGCTATTCCTTTGTTATGCCTCCTGCTTTAATATGAAAGAGCTGTCAGTTATAATGTCTAGGTTTAGTATCTCTACCCAAGGACCTCATTGACCCTGTCCCTAAATGGGCCAAACAAAATGAAAGCCCAACATTTCTCTTCTTAGTACTCAAAATCTTCTAAAACTCAAAGGACAACAGACGGAATAGAGAAGCTCAGAAAAATATAGTTCCATGTTCCTTATTTCCATACAGGGAAATGGAATGGTTATAGTAACAGTAGCTCTTAGTGCACATAACCCAGCAAAAGAAAATTATTTTTGGAAAAGAACTGAAAGAGAATAAGGTCCTTATCACTAACTGACAGAACTAAAGGAAAGGCAGAATGAAAGTCATCAGCATATTTTAATCTGCCCCTAAAACTGATAACTGATCATACACCCTCCCTGTCTTTGGCTGTTGAAAAGCTGAGAACCAGACTTACTCTTGAGGTTTATTCATTCTTTTGCTGTTTTGTGGTATAAACATACAAGCTGTACTCAGACTTGCTCCTGACTCCAGCTTACTGTCCAATTTCTTTATCTTTCTTAGCTTATTTTTTCTTGGTTGTTGGTGAATAACTTTGTCTGACATAATAATACACACATTGTGCATACGTGTGTGTAAAATTGACTTGAATAACTGAAATGTACTTTTTCTCAAACTTCGCTACACAAAATTTATTATCTAGGAATTCTTTACACACAGAGATTACAGAATTAGTCTTGGTTTTCTTCACATAAAAATGGAACTTTATCCTATCCTCTATAACATAGGAAAGTGAGAAAGAAACATATCTCTACGAATACTCGTTGTGTTTCATGTATGGATTTGTAACCACCATCTATTCAAGTGACTAAGAAATACTGTTTACTTTCATTTGAATCAATTAAATCAGAATGTGAGCTCCCATGAAATTTTAGCTTTGTTCTTTTTGTAATTGCCTCTCCTTTCCCCGAGTCTAATATCCCAGGGATTTATCCTATTCTATTTTAAATAAATTTCTGTATATCCTCAAAGAATGTTCTTTGTACATTAAAAAAAAAAAAAAACTGTGGTAAAATAACCTAAAACTTACCATTTTAACCATTTTTAAGTGTACAATTCAGTGGCATGAAGTACATTCACAGTGTTGTGCAACCATTACCACTATCTATTTCCAGAACATTTTTACCATCCCAAATAGAAACCTCTGTACATATTAAACCACAACTCTCCATTCTCTCCTCCCCTAGCCCCTGGAAACTCCCCCTGCCCCCTTCCTGCAGCCAGTGGTAACTCTATTCTACTTTCTGTGGCTATGAATTTACCTATTCTAGATACCTCTGGCTTATTCTATTTAGCATAATGCGTTTATTCATGTTGTAGCATGTATCAGAATTTCATCTTTTTTATGGCTGAATAATATTCCACTGTTTGTATATAACATATTTTGTTCATGTATTTATCTATTGATGGGCACTTGGCTTGCTTTGTTTTCACCTTTTGGCTAATCTGAACAATACAGTACGGACACTGATGTGCAAGTATCTGTTTTTTTGAGTCCTTGCTTCCAGTTCTTTTAGAGTATATACCTATGTGTGGAATTGCTGGATTATGTGGGAACTTCATGTCTAATTTTGAGGAACTGCCAAACTGCTTTCCACAGCACATACATCATTTTCTATCCCCATCAACAATGCATGAAAGTTCTCTGTACCTTTTTGATAGAAATGTGGGTCTTCTTATATTCAAAATATTGTATGTTTCCACTTCTATGAGGTATCTAGAAAGATGCAACTTTCCTCATAGACACACACATTCTCCTGTGCATCACACACCATACAGATTTCTTTGTTTGATATGATACATATAGCTGTTTATTTCAACATGCAGCTTTATCTCTCTACTTTTCAGTCATTTGGCATTACAGTCATCGGCACTTACAGTGAGTACCCAGTATTTTCAGACAACATCCAAAATGGGTATTCAATACTTTAGTGTCATTAATCTTTCACTTCTTTCTACCTACTGACCCCCTTGCTGCTCTCCATTTCATCTACTTCTTTTTTTTTAAACATAATTAAACAGATTTTTATTTATTTATTTGACAGATCACAAGTAGGCAGAGCGGCAGGCAGAGAGAGAGGAGGAAGCAGGCCCCCTGCGGAGCAGAGAGCCCGATGCAGGATGCGATCCCAGGACCCTGAGATCATGACCCAAGCCAAAGGCAGAGGCCCAACCCACTGAGCCACCCAGGTGCCCCATTTCATCCACTTCTAAGGCAGTGTTTTTAATATGGTCAGTGCGGGGCGCCTGGGTGGCTCAGTGGGTTAAGCCTCTGCCTTCAGCTCAGGTCATGATCTCAGGGTCCTGGGATGGAGCCCTGCATTGGGCTCTCTGCTCATTGGGGAACCTGCTTCCCTCCCTCTCTCTCTCTGCCTGCTACTCTGCCTACTTGTGATCTCTCTCTCTGTGTCAAATAAATAAATAAAATCTTCAAAATTTGTTGAATGAATTTATGAAAAAAAAAATACGGTCAGTGCTCAGACTGAGTGCTTCACCTCTGAGATCTTAAACAGCAACATTCCGCTTTCTGCCTACAACCTCTGATCCTTTTAGCTCTTGAATTTTCTAATTCCCACTGCCTTTGCTCTTTGATCTCAAGATTTAGGGTTTCTTGATTCCTTCTTTTTCTCTCTTGGTATACATGTTCTTTCAGTTTTATTTCCTGCTCTATTTAGCTTAGACTATCATTCATCATTTAAACAACTTTTTGCTGGTTTACTTTCAACCACTCTCTTCTCCATCATTTCAGTCCTGCAAACTTGTAATCCTGGATCATTTCAATCCTCTCCCTTCTGTGCTACTACACAAGATAGTTGAACTCGTTAAGTTATGCAGCTGTACAAGCTGGAACTCATACTCCTCTGTAGCTTCTTTGCCCAGCTGGCTCTTCGGGACTGCTGGTCGTGTTCTTCTAGCCTTAATTCAGTTCTCTTTCCCCTTCCCTTCAGTAGCTACTCTTTCCCACTCCCTTTCAAAAGCCTCCTGCCCTCTGCACTTTTCAAGTCCACAATGACCCTCACTTTACAGGAAAAAGTGAAACTCTTAATTGTGAACTGAAACTTATTTCTATCCCACAACTATTCTTATCTCCTTGAGTCCTGTCTGTGAGCCCAGGGTGACCATCTTCCTGTTCAAGGAAAACGCTTTGGCAGATTCTAAATTCCACCTCTTCCTATTTCTGTAGGAACCCTGTTTCAGCCATAATGATTCTCTCCATTGGCTCTTTCCAACTAGTCATACACAGCCTCAAATATCTGCCATTTTTCAAAAAGAAAAAAAAAAAAACAAAAGTCCTTAGCCTATCTTCCTTTCTTCTCAGCTACCATTAACATCTTTCTTATTCAAGATTATTCTTCAAGGACCACTCTATTGTCCAAATTACTATGCTCCTTGACCTCTAATCTTCAGTTCACAGAACACTGTCTTCTATGTCCATTGCTTTGTTAAAATTACTTCTGTGAAGGTTACTAATGACCACCTAATTTCAATAAAAAAGACACTTTTTCTCCTTATCTTCCTAATCATTGAGCAACCTTTTTTTTTTTTTTTTTTAATCTCCTTTGGCTTCAGTAATATACATTTTGATTCTACTCCTACCTCACTGACATTGTTGTGTAAAAGTAAATTTATCTTAACGTTGGTTGAGCACTAACAATAAACTAAATACTGTGCTAAGAACTGTATATACTTAAAATAACTCTATGAGGTAGGTGCTATAATTCTAATTTCATAAAAAGGAAATGGTGTTGGAGAGGTTCATTTATGTAAGTCACAAAAGGCAGGGCTGTCTTCAGTGCAAATCCCAGTAGCTTTACAGCACTCCTAGCTCTTTTTTTTTTTTTTTAAGCAGCAGTGACAAGGGTACATATAAAGTGTATCTTGGAGCCAACAATTGTTAACACTTTATCTAGAAGAGAATGTTTAACTCTGTTATATTCATGTAGATTAAAAAAGTCTTTGGAAAACAAGTATTTTAGCTTTACGATTTAAAAAAAAATCTTTCAGTAATCTTCTGCAATTCAGTAAAAAGAAGGAGCATTAAGAACTGACATCAAGGTTTGTTTTTCAAGAAAAGAATGTCTGTTCATGCAAGACTATCATATGCTTCTCAGAATTACTGGACACTGTCACTTTATCAATAAGAATTTGCTCTTCTATCTCACAAGGATGGCAGGAGAAGGTTCCATGGAAACCCTCCCTTACCAATAGTGTGAAGCTATTTCATATTGCACTGCAAATATCCAAGGGCACAAATCACACAATATTCATTAAGTCTTAATAGAGGATTTAATATATGCCTCTATTATTCTACCAAGACCCTAATTCAATGTAGCTACCTGAAATGCATTTGTAAAGCAACATCCCTCAAACTTGAATACATGTGGGAATTTTTAGGGAACTTAAAACACACTGACAACCTAGTCCTACCTCAGGAGACTGATGTAGTTGGCCTAGGAGGAGATGGGGATTAGGATTTTGAGAGGCTCCTCAGGTGCTTCTAATGCACAGCTATAGTTGAGAATCCATTGGTGTAAAGTATGGAGGAAGGACTGTCATATCCACTGTATAGTTACAAAAAGAAAAGGGTGAGTGTCTGGTATGTTTCATTAGCCAACAGGTTTCTGTTTACCCACATGATCACACACAGACATTGCTTCTAACTGCAGACAAATGATTCCCCAGTCAGTCATCAATCATACATACTTAATATTATATAACTGCACTAATTCCTAAGACTACTACAACATGTACTGCAAACTGGGAGGATTAAAAGAGAAATTTATTGTCTTACAGTTCTGGAACCTACAAGTCCAAAATCAAGGTGTTGGCTGGGCTCTGCTCTCTTTGATGGCTATAGGTGAGAATCCTCTGAGGCCTCTTCTCCATTTTGGTGTTTACTGCCAATCTTTGGCATTAATTGGCTTGTGGATGCCAGGCACAAAGTTGTCTTCTCCCTGTGTCTTTCTATAGACTTCCTCTATGTGTGCGTCTCTGTGTTGAAATTTCTCCTTGTTACAGAACATCAATCATACTAGGTTAGAGCCCATGCTAATGACCCAATTTTGCTTGGTTGCCTCTCTTAAGGACTTACTTCCAAATGGTCACATTCTGAGATTCTAGGGGTTATGACTTCAACATATCTTTTTTGAGGGACAGAATTCAACTCATAATAATAAACCAACTACAATATGCCAGTAACATTGCTTTAAAGCAGGCATTCTCAACTTGGGATGAGAAAAAAAAATTCAACTTTATTTTTCACTCTTGTGTAAACTGTATTTCTTACAATTATGAACACAGGCAACAAACTATAGCAGTTCTGTGTAGCAGTTCTTGAAAATTTGCACCCATTGGAACCACTGGTGTTTTCACATCACATTTCAGGGTTTGCAGTTATCCCAAAAATACCATTACAGTCATCACTACTTTGAAATTATAGTTAATAGACTTGCTGTTAGACATACTAATTTTATGTATTAATAATCATGTGTGAATATAGTAATATATCATGACATAATACTTTCATAACTATTTCAGTAAAACTGATTTTTATTTAATTGCTTTTTTTGGTACTTAACAACATTATTCTGAGAAGGGGCAAAATTAAAAGAAAATCTTTCAATAACTCACAGCCCGAGTTAGTGAACTCTTACACTTTAGACTTGAGGGTTTCTTACTCTTATTAAGTATCAGAGAAAATACAGGATATTGTATATCATTTTTCAAACCCTTTTTTTTAACCATGATCCACTGTGAAAATATATATATTTTATACAAAACCCAATACACAATCTTAACTCTCTTTCACACAACACAAAACTGAAACAAAAGTATCACAAAACAATATTTACCCTTACTATAGGAGATGCACTCTGACATTTTCTATTCTAGTTCTTTTCATTAAAAAATGCCAGTGTGACCTACTGAATTAATTTCACAACTACTCCTGGAGCATAAATTAAATAAGTGTTAAAAATCCTTCAGTGGCATTCCTTTATAAATTTCTCATATTATATTATAATTGGCAAAAGGTTATTATTACTGTTATTCATGTACTATTTTAAAAATATATACCATTTCAGAGGTGGCATTTAAATGAGGAAATAGTTCAATAGGGCCTGACCAACAACATTTGTTTATGCCCAGGTTAAAAAAGAATTTTACCTGTAGTAAACTCGAAGTGTCTGGATTTCTTCTTCCAGTTTTTTGTACTGTTGAATCGCAGTCTCTCTGGCTTGTTGCATAGCCAACAACTTTGCCTGCAAGTAATTAATACTTTAAGAAATTTAATACTAGCTTTGGGATGTTAGATTACAGTATTGTACGTAGTATAAATAGGAGCCTTAAATTTGTGGTAGTTTTAAAATCTATCAGGTATTTTTAGCAGTGTCTCAAAATTTCCCACAAAATAACCAAATTATATTAATGGCAGACATATTGAAGACAAGGACATATTAAATTTACCATGTTTGCTTATTACTCAACTTCAGCCTTATTCATCTGTACCATCAGATATATGCCCTTCTGCAATGTTTAACTTTATACACAGAATTCAGCATGTGGAACATGGGTTGAGAGCAATATCTAGAGTAGAGATAAGCACAATGGGTGTTTCACACACAAATTTAATGTGGCTCTACTGCCTGATCACACCAGATTTTCTTTTAACTTTATTAATAGTAAAACTCAGAAAATTCTAAATATGTTGTTAAGCTATCTTTGATATTTAATGTGAAAAAAATACACAAGACTATAATCTGATTCTTACAGATAGGACTTAACCTTTTCCGTTCCTTTTCTGCAGGACAAAAATCCCTGAAGGGAGTATGACAACAATCTTGAATGTTAGAGGTATTTTATTCAAGGGATGTTATTATTTCTCTCTGCCTATAGTACTCAAATTTTAAAGGGACTGTAATCAGTTTTTCGATAGAGTTCAAACTTGTAGTTTTAAAAGAACTGACAACTTCCAACCGTCTTTCCCACTGGGTTTCAGGCATAACCAAAAAATTTTCAACCGAACTTTTAAAATACAGTACTGGTAAGTCAGTTTTCAGTTTTGTTTATTCAAAATTTGATTTGTATGAAAAGACTGTCTTTCACTTTAAGTGGTGTTTGATAGGTAACACAGAGCAAATTGTTATCAAACACCTCACAAACTACACTAATGGCAATAATTAAAAAGTGATTGCAGGGACGCCTGGGTGGCTCAGTTGGTTGGACGACTGCCTTTGGCTCAGGTCATGATCCCGGAGTCCCGGGATCGAGTCCCGCATCGGGCTCCCAGCTCCATGGGGAGTCTGCTTCTCCCCCTGACCTTCTCCTCGCTCAAGCTATCTCTCACTGTCTCTCTCTCAAATAAATAAATAAAATCTTAAAAAAAAAGGGATTGAGTTTGGAGGCAGAAATTCACTAATTTTGCTGAACTCATATTATTTCACTGGGATTATTTTCTTGCATAAGAATAAAATCATAAGGGGCGCCTGGGTGGCTCAGTGGGTTAAGCCGCTGCCTTCAGCTCAGGTCATGATCCCAGGTCCTGGGTTCGAGCCCCACATCGGGCTTTCTGCTCGGCAGGGAGCCTGCTTCCTCCTCTCTCTCTGCCTGCCTCTCTGCTTACTTGTGATTTCTCTCTGTCAAATAAATAAATAAAATCTTTAAAAAAAAAGAATAAAATCATAAGACAAACTGAAATCCTGACCACAGGAAATTTAATTAGTGTAATGTAAGTGAACACTGGACAATGCCACTTTTCTACTTTAATAATAGAGAATAATAAAAACAATGCAACAATTCATGTCTTTAGATATAACTTTAGGAACAAGGTTAAAATAATTTACTCTCTATCTGGCTAGCAAACCTAACAAAGAATTACGTAATCATTAAATTTAAGATGTTTGAGTGCTTACTTTAACATGTCACATTTTAGAATTATAGGTAAAACATTCTCAAAAATTATTAAAAAGCATCTAAAAATAGTGGCTGGTTCTTTATGTCAAAAATTGACAGGTTTGTTGGGGCGCCTGGGTGGCTCAGTGGGTTAAGGCCTCTGCCTTCGGCTCAGGTCATGATCCCAGAGTCCTGGGATCGAGCCCCACATCGGGCTCTCTGCTCGGCAGGGAGCCTGCTTCCTCCTCTCTCTCTCTGCCTGCCTCTCTGCCTACTTGTGATCTCTGTCTGTCAAACAAATAAATAAAATCTTTAAAAAAAAATTGACAGGTTTGTCAATCTTCAATAAAGTATAAAATGTGACTGAAATGGTGACATGGAAGACACGGGTACCCACTGTGACTAATGGTCAAAAAGAACCACACAAAAAGGACCTATCACATTCAACTTACAAAATGTCAAACATCCTTTTGCATGTACTTAAGGAATATCAAATATTGGACAGGTAATAGAGAATTGGTTAAATAAATATATGACAATGCTAAGTACCTTAGATGATTATTTTAAAGTTGTTTTTTTTTTTTTTTTGGGTTTGTTTGTTTTTAACCTGGTACTTCTGCAAAAACAAAACAAAACCTCACCTCCCAAACCAAAAACAAAACCAACAATATTCTGGTAGGAAACCACCATAATGAAGTTATCTGCCTAAGAAATTTCTGCAATAAGCTTTTGAAAAAAAGCTTCATTTCGCTTTTGTTTCCTTTGTCTTGGGAGACCTATCTTGAAAGAAGTTGCTGTGGCCGATGTTGAAGAGGTTACTGCCTATGTTTTCCTCTAGGATTTTGATAGACTCCTGCCTCACATTTAGGTCTTTTATCCATTTCGAATTTATCTTTTACCCATTTCGAGTTGTTTTGTGTATGGTGTAAGAGAGGTTGAGTTTCATTCTTCTACACATAGCTGTCCAATTTTCCCAGCACCATTTATTGAAGAGGCTGTCTTTTTTCCACTGTAAATTTTTTCCTGCTTTGTCAAAGATTAGACCATAGAGTTCAGAGTCCACATCTGGGCTCTCTACTCTGTTCCACGGGTCTGTGCATCTGTTTTTGTGCCAGTACCATGCTATCTTAGTGATCACAGCTTTGTAGTAAAGCTTGACACTTCATCTTAGCCAAAAGGTTGAGAAGTGATTGTAGTAAAGCCTGAAATCAGGCAACACAATGCCCCCAGTTTTGTTTTTCTTTTTCAACATTTCCTTAGCAATTTGGGATCTCTTCTGGTTCCATACAAATTTTAGGATTGTTTGTTCCAGCTCTTTGAAAAATGCCAGTGGAATTTTGATCGGGAAGGCACTGGAAGTATAGATTGGTCTAGGCAGTTTGGACATTTTTTTTTTTTTTTGACTTTTAAATGCCTTTATTGTGATTGCACTGTGGGATAATGACTATTGTCTTGGATCACATTATTCAGTTTCAATTTCAGAAGCATCCAGAGCCTCACACACCTATTAGTATCTCAGAGCCAACTAGTCATGAACAGAGGAAGTAATACAATCGCTTGTGTTAATGTTCTCATGCAACAGGCAGAGGCAAGTCAAGGTTAGACCTGGTAAAATGCATCTAGTTCTAGGTGAGATCTGAGGGGAGATGCAGCAACAAGAAAACGGCACCGACTGAGCATGCTCCTACTCAGGCAGAGACAGAAAGGGAGTGGACGTACTGTAGAAGCTGGCCATTACGTAGTTTTGGCAGAGATCACCAGTAAACTCATTTGGGCACTTTCTTGGTTTTGGACTTTCATGGGCACATTCTAAGTACATCTTGCTCCAGTGAATCCGGGTTGGCACTTGCACAAGTATCTTGAGGGGTTTGAAAGGTCTTTTCACCATGAAGCACTCGCCTCCATTCACACAGAAAGTTTTCTCCTTCTCTGCACACTTTACAAGATGGCTTGTCCCGGTTGTAGATGTTGACATAAATGAAGAAGTATTTGCTCCTTCTGTTGATACTGATATTCTAATGGGAGACTCTGAAGACACATATGCTCTTTCAGTGGAGACTGGCATGCCAGTAATGAGGTCATTTGAATTCACAATGGTGATATTGGCAGAGGCACTGTCATTTCCTAATTTGCTGGTCACTTTGCACATATATTCTCCAGAATCAGCCAGTGATGCCTTGCTAATGCGAAGTTCTGACTTCCCTGGCTTTTTTTGTATCTTGATGTTTTGTGGTTTGTTCTTTCGGTTTAATTCATTCCCCGTTCTTGAACCATCTGAATTTGAGAGAGGAGTATTCGGAGCTGGTCTCACACCGAAGGACGAGTTTAGAGCCTGCGGCGGACTCCTGGCTCCTCGTCTCTTTCAATCGGGGAGGCAAAGCTGGGCTCTGGCTGCTGGCGGGGAGCGCGGGATTCTTGCCAGAGTCTCGGTCCTTCTTGCCAGAGCCTCGGTCCTTCTTGCCAGAGCCTCGGTCCTTCTTGCCCTTCCCCTTAGGCAGTATGGACATTTTTTTTTTTTTAAAGATTTTATTTATTTATTTGTCAGAGAGAGAGAGAGGGAGGGAGAACACAAGCAGGCAGAGAGGCAGGCAGAGGCAGAAAGAGAAGCAGGCTCCCCACTGAACAAGGAGCCTGATGTAGGACTCAATCCCAGGACCCTGGGATCATGACCTGAGCCGAAGGCAGCGGCTTAACCAACTGAGCCACCCAGGCGTCCCCAGTATGGACATTTTAACAATGTTTATTCTTTTGATCCATGAGCATGGAATGGTCTTCCATTTCTTTGTGTCTTCTTCAATTTCTCTCATAAGTGTTCTGTAGTTCCTTGAGTACAGATCCTTCACCTCTTTTGTTAGGTTTATTGTTTGGTTTACTATTTGGTTAGGTATCTTATGGTTCTTGGTGTTATAGTAAATGGAATTGATTCTCTAATTTCTCTTTTTGTATTTTATATAAGTTATATACACTATATTATATACACTACATATATATATATATATGTATATATATATATATATACACACACACTATATTATAAGTTATATACACTATAAAGAAACTGCCAAACTTGCTGCTTAAATTGATGTAACTTGAAAGCATCTGTGTTTAACTATAATGCCATTTGTTGAATGCCTACTACAGGTTGCGCATTTTATCAAGTGCTTGAAATCCTATAGTCTACCCGCACAATCAACCTATGAGATAACTCCAATTATCCTTATTTTATAGGTGATAAAATTGAAGTTCATGAAAATTAAGCAACTTGCTAGACTATATAACATTCTGGAATATACATATGTAAATATATGTAAACGTTTAACAGATATGTTTACACACACATACATACACTTGTGTGCTAGGTCTACCTATATTCTCAAGAACATATGACAGACAAAAGTATTTACTTAGGAATTTGATAAATAATACCAATGTGTGGGTTCACAAGCACTTGATTAACTTTCATACATCTTAGCCACACTTGCAGGGAAAAGTACGAGCAGAGATGTACCAGGTACTCTTGAGCATGATGCCTTTTTATATATCATTCAAGCCCTTCCACATATAATTGCTCTTTTTGTTCTTTATTCTAATTCCTCCAAAACTTCACCTAAGTTTTTGGCAAGGAGTCTTGTAACTGGGAATCATGTGTGTATTTAGTCTTAGTAATGGGAACAACTGAGAGTTAACACTGTATTTAGTCATTAGCTGGATCTTCTACTTCTTAAACTGTGTTGCTGGTTCATCTCTCCCTAATAGTAGTTAATATAAGCATTCTGCTGTTTACTCCACCAAAATTTACCTATTAAAAACACTTGTCTTCTTGACTAAAACATGGCCTCCTAAATCCACTAATTTTACTATTGTAACAAAAAATTTCTCTAAGCATATATAATCACAATTATATTTTTACAACTCTCCAAACAAATCTTACGAACTTATCACCAAATTTCATTGAATCTACGATACTACTGACCTTAAAACACTATAATTTTATATAGAAAAATCATGCCAATAATGCTTCTAAGACACCATCCATTGTAATAAGCATACAGCAATGTTAAAATGTGAAATGAGTATTTTAAATATTTTATTTTATTTATTTTTTTAAAGTAGGCTCCATGCCCAGCATGGGGTTTGAAGCCATGATGCTGAGATCAAGACCCTGAGATCAAGAGTTGGATGTTCTATTGACTGAGGCAGTCAGGTGAAATGATTTTTAACCTAATATATTTCCCTGCTCCAAAACAATAAAATTCCCTTCTTAGCAATACCAAAATATCTTTTTCTGGCCTGTGGCATGTGTTTTAGATTTTTTCTCATCTCCTCACTCCACTCACACACAAAAACCATACCCTTGTCCTTTTCTTATGAGTAGTAGTCTCTATTAAATAAAGAGAACTGTAACATTCTTGATCCTTTCTGTTTTCTATATAAGGAAAACTTTGAAATTTTCATTGGGATCTTCAATGGTATACTCCAGAATTTTATATGTCCTCCAGCTACCTTTCATACTTATTCCCAACATATAAAAGGTATTGCTTGGAACACCTGGGATAAACAACTGAACTAATTCCAGGTGAAGCAATGGAATAAAAATATCACTTGATAACAGTTATTGATAATAAATAATAAATAGATAATAAAGATAATAAATACAGAACAATCATTGTGTGTTTTATATCTTTAGTATCTTCTCCTTACACCTCTTTTTCCCTGTACCATTATCCTTTTTTTGTTCATTTCCAGTTTTACTGAGATGAAATTGACAGTTAACATTGTGTTAGTTTTAGGTTTACAACATAATGATTTGATGTATGTATATATATTGTGAAATGATTACCACAATAAATTTCATTACCATCCATCAACTCACATAGTTACAGATTTTTTCCTTGTGATGAGAACTTTTTAAGATTTACTCTCTCAGCAATTTTTAAGTATATGATATAGTACTGTTAACTTTAGTTACTATGCTGTACATTATATACCCAAAACTTATTTACCTTAAGTGACCGGAAAAAGAGCTGGTTAACTAATGTTAGGTTAGTCTTATAATTGAGAGGCTCATCCTAAAACTATACATTGAGCAATGCCATCTAAATAGGACAACCATTTGTATTGCTACCAAATTAGAAATGAACTACATCGTTTCCTTAGACTCTTACCTAGTACTTTAGAATGATGACAAAACAGTACACCATCTACATCACTGAACAGCATTTGTTATGGATACTGTGGAGAAACCAT
This sequence comes from Enhydra lutris kenyoni, assembly GCF_002288905.1. Classification (NCBI taxonomy): domain Eukaryota; kingdom Metazoa; phylum Chordata; class Mammalia; order Carnivora; family Mustelidae; genus Enhydra; species Enhydra lutris. The sequence goes on along the minus strand of NW_019154088.1, from coordinate 35,756,349 downwards.
TTCCATCTTACTTCAAAATCTTAGTGTTTTTTAAATGTGTTTTTAATAGTAACAGTCTAATATAATTAAGCCTTCCTTTGGTAACTCCAAGACCATTAATGGTAATCTGGTTTTATCAGAGAACCAAGGCATTTGATCTTAAGTGTGATATCTGCTAAATAATGAACATACTGTACAAATTAAATATCAGAGCCAAATAATTTTAGACCTGAAAAGGATCTTAGAGGTCATACAGTCCCCAACTTTATAGGTGAGAAAATTGTTAATATATATTTAATGAAACATTTGGAAATTGTCCAAGATTTCATAGTTGGTTAGAAGGGAAGTTGAAACTAGAATACAAGTATCCAAAAAACACTGGCTATTCTACCATACAAGACCACACTTCAATATGGCATAATTTAATATATGTTAACTGTTTTAGTAGAATTGTTTTATAGAGTAATCATAATATATAGACTATGTTACACTATCAGACACATTTGTAAGGAATCTAATTAGATATGTTCCAACAATACATCAAATTAGAAAACTGCTTAATAATATGAATATAGCCATCCTAGTATTTGGCTTTTTACCCTCAGAAGCAGGTCATAAACGTAGTAAAGACATGTAACTAATTATCATGCAAAAGGATATCTAACAAATTGAAAGGTACTATGAAAAGGATAAAAATGACTGGATTTCAATTACACACCCCCTTCATAGGAAAACTGGGATTGTTCACCACAGTATATTACCATAGTGTATTGCTCTTTAAAGACAATTCCTAAGAGGTTATTACCTCTTTGTCTTAATGAGATAACTTTCAGACCAAGGATGATCAGGTTCCAGACTCAAAAGCAGTCTTATATGCACTGTCTAGTCATCTATGGTCTGACATGAGAAAGGGAACAGAACAGTTTCTAATGGAAGCAGAAATCAAAATATTCATAGGCAGACAATGATCTGTGAGGGGAGAGCTGAGTTCAAAAAACAGAGAAGGGAGGTGGAGAGGAGTATTCCAGAAAGAATGCAGCACAGCTATTACGGGCAAAGTTAGGTCTGGCTACCAGTAAGTAGTTCTATGACTCTGAATTAGGGCCTCTGAACGTCAATTTTTTCATTGGTAAAATGGGGTTGATAATATCCATCTCACATGACTATTATGCAATGATAAAATGAGATAACTTATCATTTGAAATAGCCATATCAGAGTGAACAAGTATGTAAGCTGTATAATAGACTCTATTGAAATATGGATGTAAAACTATTGTGGAAATAACTGATGTCAGTAAGAAATAGCACTGTACCAAGTAACAGGTCAATAAAGTGAAAAAGGATTGTGCTTAAAGTATCAGTTCAAGTTATGTGGTAGTCTAGAGTATGATCATTAAAGTCCAGGTAATATGTTTTAGACTTGTGGGCCATATAGTCTCTCTTGCAACTACTCAATTGTTGTTGTAGAGTGAGAAGAGCCTTAGACACTTATAAGTGAATTGGCAAGGCTTATTCCAATAAAACTTTATTTACAGAAACAGTCATTTGGTTCAGAGGCCACAGTTTGCAATTACAGATCTTGAGTGTCAGAGATGACAGGTTTACACAGAGCCCAGAATACATGTTGGTCTATATAAGCTTTTGGTTAATGTTGTCAGAACGTCAGATAATGTTGTCAGAAAAAGTGAAAAATGGAAATGCAACAACATGTTCAATACATTTGATCTGTCTAAAATGAAGTTTCTAATTTTAGTATATGTGCTGCCGAAGCGAGCACTAAAATGAAGTTTCTAAAGACAATGAGACAAAATATCTGCAATTGAGTTTTAGAACAGGTTCTTCAGGGCATATAATGATAGAAAGGAAAAAAGGAATTAATAGTGGTTAATGGCAACCGTGTGTTTGCATGGTAACATTGTAGAGTATAGGAAACCACCTTGTCAAGGAGGCATGATTTCACTTATTACATATGAAGCAAAGCAAACAAATAAAAAAACCTTATAGGGACACCTGGGTGGGTCAGTTGGTTGATCCTCTACCTTTGACTCAGGTCCTGATCCCAGAGACCTGGGATCAAATCCCACATGGCGGGGGTCGGGGGGGAGTCCTTGCTCAGCAGGGAGTCTGCTTCTCCTTCTGCCAGCTTCTCCCTCTGCCTGCCACTCCCCTTGCTTGTGTTCTCTCTCTCTCTCTGACAGGTAAATAAATAAAATCTTAAAAACAAAACCCAAAAAACCTTGTAGTTTTAAATTATATTTTGCCTGATGTTAACATAGTTTTAAGAGCAATCTTTTGTGGCACCTGGGTGGCTCAGTCAGTTAAGCAGCTGCCTTCAGCTCAGGTCATGATCCCAGGGTCCTGTGATCAAGCCCCACATTGGGCTCCCTGCTCGGCAGAAAGCCTGCTTCTCCCTCTCCCTCTGCTTGCCGTGCTGCCTACTTGTGCTCTCTCTCTGTCAAACAAATAAATAAAATCTTTTAAAAAAACAAACAGGAAAAAAAATTTTTAAAAAAGAGCAATCTTTTTATTAGCTTCGGCATGGCATAGCTTTTTAATATCCTTTTGATTTCAATCTCCTTTATATGCCTAGGTTTAGAAGTGACTATTGTAAACAGCATGTATTATTCTTTTTTCTGTCTAACAATTTTCATCTTTTAACTCAAACATTTGATCCCTTCACATTTAATGTAATTACTGATAAATTTCTGCTTAAATATGTAATCCCATCATACTCTTTTTGTTTGATACTTACCTTTTTTTTTTATATCACCTTTTTTTAATCTCACCTTTTTTTTCTTTTTATATCACCTTTCCTTACTATCTCTTGGATTCTTTTATTATCATCATCCCATATCCCCCTCTTTACTTTAAATGTTATACTCTCCTTTACATTCTTTTAATGGTTATCCTAGGAACTACAAGAAAAATATGACTTATCAAAAACCTAATATTAACACTCTTGGACAATAAGAGGACCTAAAACTCTTTATCTCTACTCTCCTCCCAGTTTATTTATCACTGTTTATTTCTAATATATTCTAATTTATTTAGGTTTAAACCCCAAAGAATATCAGTAGTATATGTTTTTTGAGTCAGTGTGCATTTGTCACTTTTCTTTTGTGTTTTATTCCTTTCTGGTTGGAAAAAAACCCAGCTTTTTAAAAAGTTTACTATAAAGCTTAAATGACTTAATCAATTTTTAGTTGCCTGAAGATGTGTTTATTTCATATTCATTCTTTGAGATATTCATTTTGGATATATGATTTTAAATTAGCAGATATTTTCTTTCAGCACACTGAAAGCATTATTCCAATGTCTCCTGAAGTCCACTGCTCTGTTGAGAAGTCATCTGTAAATCTAACTGTTGCTCATTTGAAAGCAATCTTTTTTCCTTTAGCTGGATACTTTTATAAGTGTCTCTTTGATGTCAGAATTCTATTTCATTATAATGTGATTTAGGTGTGGATATCCTTCTTATCTTGCTTTGGAAGAATATCTTTCATCAGCTTTAGAAAAAAATCTAAGTCATTTTTCCAATCTAATAATGCTTTTCCAGGATTGTCTGTATTCTCTCCTTTTGGGAGGAGCCCAATTAAAGGTTTGTAGGACTATTTCACTCTATATCTCTTAATATTGGTTTTATTTACTAGTGTTGTATTATGGGTAATTTTTCAGATACATTCCAATTAATATGTCTTCCAGCTCCCTAATTCTTCAGCTGTATATAATCTGACTTTTATCTAGAGTGTTTTACTTCAAAAACTTCTTGTTTTGTTTTATTTTGAACTTGTATGTGATTCTTTTCCAGATTTGCATGGTGTTTCCTAGAGAACGCTTTTGATTTATTCATGGTTGTGATTCATACTCTATTTAAGTATTTACTGAAGCATTTCAAACATGGCTATTTTATATTCTTTAGATGGATTGTCTGTTGTGTTTGTGTGTTCTTTTTTGGAAGTTATTGTATCTGCTGACTGTCATTAGCAAGGGTTTTCTTCCTCATGTGTTTAATTAATCTTTGGTTGGGATTTAATGTTTTCCTGATAATCTGTGGGATCCTACTAGACTAAGTTAAGGATACCTTCCTTTGAGGACTTGTACCTATTTCATCAGGAGGCCAGAAGAAACAATTCTTAATAAAGTTCAAGAAGCCTGGATTAATGCTGGAATTTCTGGCTCAGTGACCTAGCCTTCCTGCTCTAGGAATCGGGATCCTAGCTGAAGATGAGAGTATTTCTATAGATGTTTGTCCTTAGTGCAGCTGTGGACCATCTGTTTTCTTACTGTTGGAGAGGGGTTTGTCTCTGGTTCTACTCCCAATTTTTTTGTGAAGTAAAACTTTTGAAACATTTCCTTTATTTTCTGTGAGTCTCGTAATGCACGAAAATTAGAGTTTTTCCAGGACCTGCTAGGTTAACAGCAAAAGTGTCCCCATGCTTTCTGGATACACTGCAGGAAGGAGAAGTTTACATTGAAATTTAACACATCTTATACCATCAAAAATAGACCAATCTGTTTTTTCACAAATTAACATTTAGAATTCTTACATTCAGTATATTAACTGGATTTATTTATTTTCACAATATTCCTGACTTGCTTTTAAATAGAAATAATTGAGGTTTCAGATTGCATTTGCAAGCTCTTCTCTGAAAACAACCTACTGTAGTGTTATCTAGTCTAAAACACAAATATATAAAGAATAAAGTAAAATTTTGGTTATAATTATTCTTACAGTATTTTTTTCTTTTAACATTGTTTTATGAAAGTACTGGAAATGTAAAGTTGTCTATGTAAGAATTTTGATCACATGGCTAGAAGTTAAGATGGTGGGTGGGTAGGGGACCCAAATTTTGCCTGGTCCCCGGAATTTAGCTAGTTATCAAATCATTCTGAACACCTGCAAAATCAATGGGAGACCTGAGAAAAGAAGTGCTGCAATTCTGCAAGTAGAAAAGCTACCACTTTTTGCAAGGTATGTGGTATGGAGATGTGAATCTGGGGCACTATATTGGAAGATAAACCTCAGTGAGGAGGGAGCTCTTAAGCAGTCTACTGTAAAGTATTATAAAGTAGTGGAGCACAAAATTGGACATTTTAGAAGTTTGCTACAGATGGGGATGTCCCTGGCTTAAAGATGCTCAGGTGATGAACTGGGGTAGAATTCTAGACAGGACAGTGTGGTCTTAGGACCCCTAGGGTCACAAAAAGAATGGGGTGCCTGAATGTGGCAGAGTATCAGAGCAGGAAGCAGGCTGAAAGCAGTGAGTCCAGGTGCTTAGGCCCTGGCTTTCCGCTCTGTGTTCCCATAAACTGTGAACCACTACACGGTCCAGTGACTGCTCTCTAGGCAGAGGTCCAGCAAAAGGAAGAAGTGCAGCAAGAACCCCTCCTTCCCTGGAAGGACAGCATGGGTACGTTCCACAGAAGTCTGTAGAGTTTGTAGACTGGAAACTGGTTCACATGCCTGAAATAAAAACACTTGGTCACAGGATGGGTGAACAGAGAGTTAGGATGGAAACCAGGGAGATAAGAGTGATTGACTGCTTTTCTGTGAGGGCTCACTGAAGAGTGGGGGTAGGGGATTGGAAGGTGGGGAGTGGAGTGTGTGTGTGAACTTTCAGCTCCAGGGCTAGAGATTGGCATGCTATCATTTTCATCCCTCCCCCAACCTTGGTGCTGAAAGCCCTCAGGGAGCAAAACAGTGCCACAGAGTGCAATACAGAGCTGCTTACACACAGCGTGGTCCCTGGCAAGGGGGGGGGGCGCAATTCCACCAGGGTAAGGAAACCTGAGAATCAATACAATAGGTCTCTCCCCCAGAAGAACAGCAGGAACAACCGGCTAACACCAGGTTTATGGTTCATAGAGAACTGCAAAACTTCAGCTCTTGGGGTAAACAGTATATAGAGTTTGTGGGTTTTATTTTTTTATTCTTTAGTCTTTCAGGTTGTTTCTCTGCTATTTTCTTATTTTATCGATTCCTTTTAAATTTCTTTTTTAATTTTAACTTTTATATATATGCCATATATATATAACTTTTGTTTCCTTTCATTGTATTTTATTTTATTTTTGTATAAATGTTTTTCATTCTTTCCTATTTTGGGATCTAGTTCCTTTTAATAAACAGACCAAAATACACACAGGATCTAGTTTATTGTTTTGTTCTGTTTGACTTCTTGTTCGATTTTTTTCCTTATTGTATTTTGTCTGCTTTCTTCTGGTTTATGTTGTTTGTATTTTCCTGGTGTTGTTGCCTTTTTTTTTTTTTTTGTCTTTTCTCTCTCTTTCAGGTGTTCTTTTCTGGACATAATGATGAGATGGAGAAACTCATCCCAAAAGAAAGAATAGGAAGAGGTACTCACTGCCAGGGATTTAGTCAATATGGATATAAGGTAAGATGTCACAACAAGAATTTAAAACAACAATTATAAAGATACTAGCTGGGCTTGAAAAAAGCATAGAAGACAGTAGAAAATACCTTACTGTAGAAGTAAAAGAACTAAATCTAATCAGGCCAAAATGTAAAATGCTATTACTGAGATTCAGTAAAAAATGAAGGCTCTAACTGCTAGGATAAATGAGGCAGAAGACAGAGTCAGTGATTTAGAAGACAAAATGATGGAGAATAAAGAAGCTGAGAAAAAGGGGGAGAGAAAACTGCTGGATCATGAAGAGAGAATTCAAAAACCAGCAACACCATAAAGCAAAATAATATTCAAATACAGGGGTCCCAGAAGAGGAGGAGAGAGAGGGGCAGAAGGTTTATTTGAACAAACTATTTTGAGAACTTCCCCAATCTGGGGAAGGAAACAGGCATTCAAGTCCAGGAGGCATGGAGAACCTCCCTCAAAATCAATAAAAATAGGTCAACACCTTGATATAATGCTTGTAAATTTCAGAGATAAAGAGAAAATTCTGAAAGCAGTTCAGGACAAGAGGTCCTTAACCTACAAGGGTAGAAACCTAAGGCTGGCAGCAGACCTGTCCACAGAGACTCGGCAGGCCAGAAAGAATTGGTATGATACATTCAATGTGCAAAGTGAGAAAAATATGCAGTCAAGAATACTTAATCCAGGAAGACTGTCATTCTCAGCTTAGGTCATGATCCCACAACCTTGGCATCGAGCCCCATATCAGGCTCCCTGTTCAGCAGGAAGCCTGTTTCTTCCTCTCTCTCTCTCTCTCTCTCTCTCTCAAATAAATAAATAAAAAGTTAGTGCTAGAGGCAGAATTTGAACTCAGAACTATTAACTACCAGTTTAGTAAATAATCCTGAGTCTGTGCATTAACTACTTCGCCAACCTCTTCAACATTAAACTTGTCATTATATCTTATTGTGATGACTCCAGAGATGACACAATTTATTCCCAACTCCTAGCTCTTTTACCATTCACCATCATTCACTGAGAAAACTTCTTTGTATTTTCATTTTTAGCTTATGATAGCATTTACTTTTTAAGACATAAATAATTTAACCGATTTGTCTGGAACTATGTCTTTATCTATTAATTCAGACTGCAGAGGCTTTTTCTTTTCTGTTGAATGAATTCTATGTCGGAAGATATTACCTTGACTTAAGATTTGTTGCTAGTTAGATCCAGTTAGATGTCCGATCTCTGAGACTTCCTGACTATACCTCTGAAAGTTATTTATATTAATATATGTGAAACCATTAACCACCTCACTAGCTTCACTAATACTCTACTTATCATTTAACAAGATTTCTCTCTTCTAACATCTAGTAAACAGGTTCAACATGTAGTAGTTATAGTCTTCAGAGAACACCTATTAATTCACTGAATTTCTGTCTACTATGCCACTTATTCCTAAGATCATTTCCTCAGGAAGAAAAATTACATGTAGGAAAACACTTAAAGCATCAGCTGGAATGTAAGTTTCCCCCAAAAGTTCATTTTCCTTTCTCATGGCATGATACATTCCTTTCACTAAGCTTGCTTTCTCTTGTACTACCTAAGAACATGAGCACACAGAGAAAATTAAATTCTTATTTAAACTGAAGAAGCAAACATTTCCCAAAATGACAATATTCCCCTCCATTACACTTGAGTCATAAACATTTCTCTACATGTCAGTTGCCCTCCTATTTGTTAAAATTTTAGTCAGCACAGTATTTTGTTTATTTGTTCAGGATCATTTTTTTTTTTAACTACATCTATACTATACTTTATCACCTGAACACCTGCTGAACTAAACTTGTCTTGCCAACAAAAAATTTTTGAAATTATGCAATCTGCAATTCAGTCCATGGCAAGCACTTGGGTAGAATTTCTTCTATATCTTTCAACATACCTAACAACAATTAAAGAACTGCCTGCACAGAAATATTGCCAACTGAAGTAAGTGAAGCAGGATTAATCAAGTGAACTTCACTAATATTTTAGCTAAGGATTTTTCAGACCCTAATAAGTACCATAATCATTATGTGTCAAATTAATTTTGACATTAACCTAAAATTTTATGAATGTATTAAAAGGAAAATCAGTACAATTATGTGATCTTCAATTAATAAAGTTCTCACTCATCAAAAAGTTTTTTAATATAGGCTATAAAGAAAACGTAAAAGACTATGGAAAGACCATGACAACTGGGAAAACATTCTTGAAGAAAGGAACATATTTGGTAAATGGAAATTTTCAAAATAAGAGACAAAGAGATATTTAAACATGTAAACATATATAACTAGTAAGAATTATAATTATAAAAACATAAAGCTTTATAGCCAAGGCTATATGAAGTATATTTTTATTGAAGTAGTTCATAACTAAATAAGAGTGCTAAAAAAAATCAAATAAATGTTAATTCATAAATTTCCCATCTGTGAAACCATTTTACTCAGGTTTCTATGACTAATCCAGTAAATTTCCTATTCATTTATTATAAAAAATCAACAAGAAATAACTGAAGTCATCTGAACTAAAGGAAAATTTTTCAAAAGACCAAAACACATTCCAAAGAGAAACAGACCAAGAAAGATTTCATAAAAGTTTTCTTAAATACTTTAAGTTGACTTACAGGCATTAAGAAAAGCAACTATATTTTTAAGTTTTCTTTCTTTCTTTTTCTTCCAGTTTTTAGTTTTCAATCAAAGGAAGAAAGATTGCTAAGTCCAAGGAAGAAGGATTGACTTCATTTGTAGTAATCAATATATGAATATAGTGATTTAAACAAAAATTCTGTGTATGAATGTGGAATTATTTAGGAGCTGTGTCTAAGCATGTGAAAAGCATAAGAAAAGAGAATTCCCTGTTTCCTTCTGGGTGCTGCAGACAACAGCAACACAGCCGAGGGCACACTGCTGCGGATTTTAACTGTTGTATGGAACTACTCAAAATGCTTTTGATCCATTTTATCTTGCAAGTTAGCAAAGAAATGTTGCAATAAGAAACACCAACAAAGATCTGAAAAAGTTAAGCTCTGGATTACCATATTGTGTTCTCCTGCCATTCAATGCTTCATACAAAGGCAGTGGTGTTCAAAGTAAGAAAAAAAAAGTGGAGGGAAAGAGAAAAAAGAGAAACTGGTCTCAGAAAGCGCAAAGCATAAAGTAAATAATATTCTTCTACATCCCTTCTTTTTCACAGATTGGATGTTAAAAGAGTTGCAGCAATTAGGCTCTTGTTAATTACCAGCTGTTGAAACAGATGTGTTGACTATCCTTATTAGTCAACAGCTGGGTGAGGAGAACAATTGATGCTCCCTAAAACCAACAGCCAGCTGCTCTGCAGTAATTATCTCCAATTAATAATACAGGTGATAAAGGCAAAAAGCTCCTATCCCTCTGTTTCAATATCTTTGGCAGTTTCAATAACTATGGCTTTATCATTACACAGTAATAGAGAATACATTTATTACAACAAGTAAGGTTGTATATTAGAGTTGTATTAACTCTATGGTAGTTTCCATTATGCAATTTCTGAAGAAGGAATCAGAGAAGTGCTAAAAGTAGAAGCAGACATTCTGTAGGCTTTTATTTATCATATTTCAAATGTCACTGCCAACTTACTTCTCTAGTACTAACAACAACAGCTAAGCACTTAAGTTCTTTGAAAAAGAGAAGCATAACTAAAATCTGTTCTTTTTGATTTCCAGGTGTTTTCACTGATCATGTTTTATATTCAGTTCACTGAAGCAATATATTTCCTCTTGGTATGCCTAAGTATCAGTGTCTTGTTCCCTAGCTTACATTTCCTAGGTGACTGGTAGAAGCAATTTTACCAAACCCAAAAAGAATTTATTTCATAGCAGTAAACATTATTTTATGTATACAAAGAGATCAGCAAAATAAACAACCAAGCAGGAAAACAAAAAATCGTATTTTATTTTAGACAGCATTGTATGATATATAATATTCAAGTTTCTAATTATGATGATGTTAAAAAAAGAAATAGGACAATGGAGCATATTAATAGCAATTATTATGTGTATAAATTACTTTTACTATTTTCTATTGTTAAATGTTCATATCAAAATTTCACTTAAAAGAAATGTAAAACAAAGATTTAAACAAGCCAGGCATCTATCTCCGTCCTACAAAAGAGGTATCTACAAGAATTTACAACCATATCTATTCACTAATTAGAGAACACTTAAAGACACTGCCTTTCTGAAAACAAGGATTAGAGCTGGATGAATACACCCCTTTCACAAGCCTTCCTCCTGTCTCTGTTGGGTCATCATAAGCAGCTTGTTCTTTCAGCATTAAATAGAAAAGCCTACCGATTATCAGTTCTGAACGCCTCAGTTAGGCATCAGAACAATTAATAGGGACAGCAACTTTAAACAACATGTAAATACATCGTTTCACCGAAAGAGGTTGTAATAAAAAAAACCTGACAAAAGCAAACTTTCTAAAGCAATATTATTTAGGCTGCCTCTTGCGCACAATGCTTTCTAATATGAAAAATCAGCAGCTAGAAAACGCTACCACGTTCTATGAGATTATGTTTTCTAAAACAGGAATTTGAACATTTACGTAATTACGAACAAGACAAATAAGCACCACCAAAAAAAATTTTATCCATTTCAATGAAGCCAACTTCCGATGAGAATTTGTAACATTTAAAATTCTAAAATTTCTAAGGAAACTCCTGATATATGGAAGCTAGCAAAATGTGTAAATAGTGGAACAAGCTATTAGCTTTTATGTTTGAAAATCTGTATTAGGCCATAGGACTTATTCTGTGATTTCTCAATTCTAAGAGAAGACCTAATTTCTCAGCACAGTAGCAATCAAAGCAAATCTCTTCTACCCTGACACTAGGACGGTCTTTTCCCTGAGCTACACAGGAATACTAGAAAACTACACAAGGAATAGCACCTGATCACGCTTTTCTCTTCTGTGTGCAAACGGACACGTAATGGGCACCATCTAATAAGCCCATCATGTTGAGTTTCCTTACCCATGAGGGCAGCCATGGCTACTACTGAAGCAAAGGGCTGTAATCCCTTTACGTCTTATGTGACCTAAACCAGGAAGGCAGAAGTGGTTCCTCAGCTCGTTGATGTTTAAAAATAAGCCAAGGAATTTATATCCTCTTTCCTCTCCCAAAAAACTAATGGCAATATGTAGTGAACATCTGTTGTTGTACACAATTCCTCAAAATATTGCCATTTTTAAATTTAAAAATACCTAGGCATAAACTGTAAGAGTACTGAAGTATACAGAGTTGCTTTCAACAGATATCTCATTTTCGCACCAATTTCAATACATTTAAATTTAAGAATTTTATTGTATAATCTAGTTTCCTGGGATGAACACTTGCATTTTCTTATCCATAAGCTATGTTCTCACTGTTCAACATACCTTTCCTACCTTGCTCACTGGCAGACTTAATTTCCTCTCTGTCAAGTCCTTCACATCTTCCCCAAAGACTGTTCTTTTCCTATGCTTCACTTGACCTTGCATATGTATTTATTATAGCATTCATCTAAATATATCTGCATTTTTCCCAGTAGATGGCAAATTTCCTTTTTGTATTTCCCGCATGTAGTATACAAGCTTTTATTAAACATTTTCAATAAATAAATATTAAAAAATAACAGACACCTTTCATATCCTACAAAGATATTATTCATTTAATCTACATTGACTCATCATGTATATCCATGAATTGGAAAATCTATTCTTTTTTTTTTTTTTAAAGATTTTATTTATTTATCTGACAGAGAGAGATCACAAGTAGGCAGAGAGGCAAGCAGAGAGAGAGGAAGAAGCAGGCTCCCTGCTGAGCAGAGAGCTCAATGCCGGACTCGATCCCAGGACCCTGGGATCATGACCTAAGCCAAAGGCAGAGGCTTTAACCCACTGAGCCACCCAGGTGCCCCGGAAAATCTATCCTTTTAATCAAAATAATCAACTTGGCTATACTGATTCTCTTATTCAAGACACTAATTCCAGTTTTATATCACCTCATAATTGACATATCTAATAAATAAAGGAAGAACTTTAAAAGCCAAATAAGATTTTTTTTTTTAAAACCTCTATGTTCTTCACCTACCACTCCTACAGTATACATCGAATAGTTTAAAAGTGTAGCTTCATGCCATATTGGATTTTTCTTGTTATATGTAACATATTTTGAGAATCCTTTCTCAACACATCACAATTAAAATTATCATGCTTTAAAATTATTTATAAAATTTTAAGGTATACTGGCCTCCACTGATTCTTATATGCTGTCCTTTCCTATTTTGAGTTGTGTTTTATTTATTTATTTATTTTGGCTCTAATAATTCTTCAAGTAATTCCTCCAGAAAGTATAAATTGGCACTTTCTTAGCTTTACATGTTAAAAAACAAACATCTTTGTTTTGCCCTCTTGTATAAATGATATTTTGGCTAGTATAGGATCTTTACTTTTTTAAAAGATTTATTTACTTATTTGAGAGAAAGAGAGAGAGGGTATGTGCACGTGCGGGGAGGGGCAGAGGGAGGGGAAGAGGGAGAATCTCAAGCAGACTCCTCGTTGAGTGCAGAGTCCCACGTAGGGATCAATCTCACGACTGCAAGATCATGACCTGAGCTGAAATCAAGAGTCATATGTGGAATTGACTAAGCCACGTAGGCGCCTGTAGATATAGGATCTTTAAATTGTAGTATTTTCCCATAAGACTTATAAACAGAGTTGCACTGTATTACTTTTCCGGTTTTGTGAGAAATTTAATGCCAGTATGATGCTCTTTCCTTTCAAATAATCAACTTAGTACTAGGAAAGCATCTTCTCTTCATCATTAAATATTTTACCTAGATATGCCTATACAATTAACATGTGTATGTGTCTCTGTATATATAAATATACATATATATAAATTTACATACGTTTTAAGTATGTAATGTTAGAAATTTATTCCCCCCAGTCCTTATTATGTATTTTCATTTTGATAACTTGAGTTTTTCTTTAGTTCAAGTTAGTTTTTTCTATTATTTCTTTGAATGTGGTTTCTCTTTCACCTATTCCTTTCACTTCTAGTTACTCCTGTTTTCACATACTAGGTTTTCTCTATCATTTCACACCATCTCTTTTATTTCTGCTTAGTGTGTCTCTTTTCGTTCTTCCAGGTCACTAGATGTTTGTCCCTGATCATTGTTATTCAAATCACCTATTACATATTCTTAAAATGTTGGTCTATTTTGATCACCTTTTCAAAACATCTCTTTAACTCTCCATAAGAAGTCTTATTTCAATTTAAAAATTTTTCTACAAGCAATAAAATAGCCTCAATTGGATCCAATTGTGTGAAGAATGTGGTCCTTCAATGCAACCAAATTCCCCGAGTTACACATGGACTCTCAAGCCATTCATATCAGCTGGTATGGGTTCCCTTAGCACCTTTAAAAATGCAGTATTTGGATAGAGGTGATAAGCAAGAGTGAGTAGTACACAGTCGCTTCATTAGGCAGATTAGACTGTTTCTCTTAGGGCACATCACAAACGGGGCAGAGACAGTTTCTTTTCAAGATAAGAGGATCTGGGCACCTGGGTGGTTCAGTGGTTAAGCCTCTGCCTTCAGCTCAGGTCATGATCTCAGGGTCCTGGGATCGAGTCCCACATCGGGCTCTCTGCTCTGCAGGGAGCCTGCTTCCTCCTCTCTCTCTCTCTCTCTGCTTGCCTCTCCGCCCACTTGTGATCTCTCTCTGTCAAATAAATAATAGAATCTTAAAAAAAAAAAAAGATAAGAGGATCTACTGAACCTCAGGTAGGCAGGGCAAAAACCACCTTTATTTCATCACTTCTTTCCCAGTTATTCATTCAAACTTTTGAAAGTTTTATTTGTTTTACTTTTATTCAAGTGTCAGAGTCCTCCTTTTAGATCATCATATTAACTCCATAAGGAGTTTGTATTGGTCCTGCAGTGTTCATTGAAGTTTATTCTGTCCTTATCAGTGAGCTCCAGGCCCAGAATTTTCTACTAATAGTCATATATCTACCTTATGCACTTCATTCATGAAATATTCTAACAGCCTCCAAATCAGTAATTTCCTACCTTTGTATGCCTGCCCTAATTAATTCCATTAAAACCTATGAGATTATTTTCCTCCCACTCTGATATTATTAAGTCATACATTTTATCAGTCCTTCACAAAGAAAAAAATCTTCAGAGCTTCTGTAATTTCTATTTTACCAAGTATAAAATCTCCTTTGTATCATTTTCAATAGCACACTCTACTTTACAACATCAGAGATGTCCACAGAGTGACCAACCATTTTGGAAACTCCTCACCGGGATTAAAGTTCCAGTCTGTGGCAATGGGTGCAGAAGGTTGGGGGGAAAGTAAAAATTCATATAACAGTCCAAAAAACAGTGTCTGATGGATACAGAATAGATTATTTGCTTCCTGAAGTTGCTGGTTTTTTCCCCTGGCCACTAATGTTAGCAACCATGACTTGTGCTTCACAATCATAGATTATCCATCGCTGCATCACTCCTAGGACTGTAACTTAAGTTCAACATAAGTACACAGTCACTGTACTGTTCTTGGTTTATCTTTGCCTTTGTTCATTAACAGCTGCACTTTGTATCAACATAGTGCTAGTTTAATTTTTAGCATTTGTACATATTATGAACATATTTTCTAAGAGCTCAGATAATGGAAATGAGAATGACAATACCAATGCCAGCATGATCCACACATCGCCAAAAATGAAGGCTAAATGGAAGGACACATACAACGGTATTAGGGAGATAAATAATCAAAACAGAGGATATTGCAAAATATGAAGAGAAGAATTTGGGCCTGTAAAAGCTGGAGGAGATATGAAAGCATATATGCAAACTGAATCTCACAATTCTCAATGAGGTAAGCAAGTGTTTCCAAAACAATCAAAAGTTTTTATTTTTAATTTTGTCTCCCAAAATTGTATCAGTAGTAGCTGCTGAATTAGTATGGGCTTATCTCACAGAACACATATTACTGCATTATTTCCCTGACTGTTCTATGAAACTGAGTTTCATATATCTTGTTTCATAGATTGCAAATAAAATGTCTTACTGATAAAGATAATGTCTTATTGATAAAGAAAAAAGTAAATTTTTGATAAGAGATGTGCTGGTCCCTTATAGGGTAAAGCTGATTCTGTTAGCACTTAATAGCATTGTACTTTCTATAGATAGTATAACAAATAACGCCAGCACTCAATAACAATCATGACTTTTATAGTGTATCAAGTGATGTGCCAAATCACAGCAGCAAAAATCACTTCTTATGCCTTTTAAGTACTTTGATTTGAAAAATGGTATTTTCCCTCTATCTCTACTTTGTTGAGGGTTTTAATCCAGAAAGGATGCTGTATTTTGTCAAATGCTATTTCTGTAGCTATTAAGAGGATCATATGGTTCTTTTCCTTTCTTTTATTAATGTGGTAATTTTATTAACATCACATTGATGGGTTTGTGGATGTTGAACCACCCCTTCAGCTGAGGAATAAATCCCACTTAGTTGTGGTGAATAATCCTTTTAATGTACTGTTAGATCCAATTAGCTAGTATCTTGTTGAGAATTTTTCTGTCTATGCTCATCAGGTATATTGGTCTGTAATTTTCAATTTTCGTGGAGTTTTTGTCTGGTTTGGGGATCAAGGTAATACTGGCCTCACCAAAGGAGTTTGTAAGTTTTGTTCCATTTCTATTTTTTATAACATTTTCAGAAGAATAGGTATTTTTTCTTTAAATGTTTGGTAGAATTCCGCTAGGCAGCCATCTGGTCCTGGACTCTTTGTTTGTTGGGAGATTTTTGATGACTGATTCAATTTCTTTGCTGATTATGGGTCTGTTCAGATTTTGCATTTCTTCCTGTTTCAGTTTTGTTAGTTTATATGTTTCTAGGAATTTGTCCATTTCTTCCAGATTGCCCAATTTGTTGGCATATAATTGATCAAAATATGTTCTTATAATTGTTTGCAATTTTTTGGTATTGGTTGTGATGTCTCCTCTTTCATTCATGATTTTATTTATCTGCATCCTTTCTCTTTTCTTTTTGGTAAGTCTGGCTAGGGGTTTATCAATCTTGTTAATTCTTTCAGAGAACTAGCTCCTAGTTTAATTGATCTGATCTACTATTTTTCTAATTTCTCTATCATTGATTTCTTCTCTAATCTTTATTTACCTTCTCCTATTGGATTTAGGCTATATTTGCTGTTCTTTTTCCAGCTTCTTTAGATATAAGGTTCTGTTGTATATTTGAGATTTTTCTTGCTTCTTGGGGAAGGTGTGTGTTGCTATTACCACCAGGTTTTTGTTGTTGTTGTTTGTTTGTTTATTTTTTCTTTTTCAGGATTGTTTTGGCTATTCTGGATATTTTCTGGTTCCATGCAAATTTTAAGATTGCTTGTTCTAATTCCATGAAAAATGCTGTTGGTATTTTGATAGGGATTGTATTAATCTGTAGATTGCTTTGGGTGTTACAGACATTTTAACAATACTTACTCTTCTAATCCATGAGCGTGGATGTCCTTCCATTTGTGTCATCTTCAATTTCTTTCATCATTGGTTTATAATTTTCAGAGCACAAGTCTTTCACTTCTTTGGTTAAGTCAATCTCTAGGTATTTTACTATTTTTGGTGCAACTGTAAATGGGAGTGTTGTCTTAATTTCTCTGTCTGTTGCTTTATTATTAGGACATAGGAATTCAATAAATTTCTGTACATTGACTTTATATACTGCAACTTCACTGAATTTATTTATTTAACAACTTCTAGTAGTTTTGGTGGGGTCTTTAGGGTTTTCTATATATAGCATCATGTTTTCTGTAAATAGTGAGAATTTTACTTCTTCCTTATCAATGTGGATGCCTTTTATTTCTTTCTCTTGACTAAATGCTATGGCTAGGACTTCCAGTACTACATTGATTAAAAGTGCCAAGAGTAGATATTCTTGTCCTGTTCCATACCTTTGGGTATGATGTTAGTTTTCCAACACCGAGGATGATGTTAGCTGTGGGTTTTTCATATAAGGTGTTCATTATGTCGAGGTATGTTCCCCTTAGATCTACCTCATTAAGGGTTTTTATCATGAATGGGTGTTGTACTTTGTGAAATGATTTTTCTACACCTATTAAAATGATCATATGGTTTTTACCCTTTCCTTTATTGAATGTGATGCATTACACTGATTGGGCAAATACGGAACCCCTTGCAACCTGGGAATAAATCCTACTTGATAGTAGTGAATGATTTTTTTTACTGTATTGTTGGATTTGGTTTTCTGATACTTTGTTTAGGTTTTTTCCTTCTATGTTCATCAGAGATAATTGGCCTGTAGTTCTCTTTTTTGTGTGTGTGGTGGTATTTATCTGGTTTTGGAATGAAGAATGAATTTGGGAGCTTTCCTTCTTCTTCAATTGTTTGGAAAAGTTTGAGAAGAATAGGTACTTTAGAAATTTAGTAGAATACACCTATGAAGCTATCTAGTCTTGCAATTCTTTTTGTTCCTTTTTTAAAATAATATTTTATTTATTTATTTGACAGAGAGAGAGAGAGAGAGATCATAAGTAGGCAGAGAGGCAGGCAGAGAGAGTGGGGGGAAGCAGGCGCCCCACTGAGCAGAGAACCCCATGTGGGGCTCGATCCCAGGACCCTGAGATCATGACCTGAGCCGAAGGCAGAGGCTTAATCCACTGAGCCACCCAGACACCCCGCAATTTTGTTTCTTGGGAGTTTTTTGGTTACTGATTTAATTCCATTGTTGGTAATCAGTCGATTCAAATTTTCTATTTCTTCCTGTTTCAGTTTTGGTAGGTTTTAAGTTTCTAGAAATTTATCCATTTTCTTCAAGGTTGTCCTGTTTTCTGGCATACAATTTTTTATAATACTTTCTTACAATCCTTTGTATTTTTGTGGTGTCAGTTGGTATTTTTCCTCTTTAATTTCTGATCTTGTTTATTTGACTGCCCTCCCCCCTCTCCCTCCTTAGGATGAGTCTGGCTAGACGTTTATCAATTTTGTTGATCTTTCCAAAGAACAAGCTCCTGGTTTTATTGCTCTTGTTTTAGTTTCTCTATCACTTATTTCTGCTCTGATCTTTATTGTTTCCTTCCTTCTGCTGGTTTTGAGGTTTTTCTTCCCTTCTTTCTCTAGCTCTTGTAGGTGTAAGGTTAGGTTGTTCATTTGAGATTTTTTTGTTTTGCTTCTTGAAGTAGGCCTGTATTGCTATAAACTTCCCTCTTTAGAACTGTTTTTGCTTCATCCTGAAGATTTTGTATTGTTTCGTTTTCATTTTCATTTGTCTTCATGTATTTTTTTTAATTTCCTCTTTGATTTCTTACTTGACCCATTCAGTGTTTAGTATCATGTTATTTAACTTTCACGTATTTGTGTCCTTTCCAGATTTTTTCTCATGGTTGATTTCTAGTTTCATTACACTGTGGTCAGAAACGATGCATGGTATAACTTTGATCTTTTTGAAATTGTTGAGACTTGTTTTGTGAGTTAATATGTGATCCATTCTGGAGAATGTACCATTAGCACTTGAAAAGAAAGTGTATTCTCCTGTTTTAGGATGGAATGTTCTGAATGTATATATTAAATCTATCTGTTCCAGTGTGTCATTCAATACCAGTTTCCTAGATTTTCTGTTTAGATGATCTGTCCATTAATGTAAGTGGGGGCGTTAAAGTCCCCTATTATTGCTGTGTTACTATAGATTAGTTCCTTTATGTTTGTTATTAACTGCTTTACTTGGTGTTCCCATAATGGGTATATAAATATTTACAACTGTTATGTCTTCTTGTTGGATTGTCCCTTTAATGATTATAGTGTTCTCATTCATCTCTTGTTACATTCTTTGTTTTAAAGTCAACTTTGGGGGCTCCTGGGTGGTTCAGTGGGTTAAAGCCTCTGCCTTTGGCTCAGGTCATGATCCCAGGGTCCTGGGATTGAGCCCCATATCGGGCTCTCTGCTCAGCAGGGAGCCTGCTTCCTCCTCTCTCTCTGCCTGCCTCTCTGCCTACTTGTGATCTTTGTCTGTCAAATAAATAAATAAATAAATAAATAAATAAATAAAGTCAACTTTGTCTGATACAAGTATTTTCTTTTCACATCCACTTGCATTAGAACTGTTTCTCCATTCCCTCACTTTCAGTCTGCAGGTGTCTTTAGGGTTGAAGTGAGTCTCTTGTAGACAACATATGGATGGGGTTTGTTTTTTTAATCTATTCCATCACCTTATGTCTTTTTATGGAGTACTTAGTCTATTTAGATTCAAAATAATTATTGACAGGTACGTATTTATTGCCATTTTGTTATTTGTTTTGTGTTTGTTTCTGTGGCTCTTCTCTGCTCCTTTCTTCCTTTGCTCTCTTCTCATACCATAAGTTGGTTTTCTTTAGTAATATACTTGGATTCCATTCTCCTTATTTTTTCATATCTACTACTTTTTTTAAGAAAAGATTTTATTTGTTTATTTGACAGAGAAAGAGAGTGAGCACACAACCAGGGGGAGAGGAAGAAGGAGAAGCAGAATCCCCAATGAGCAGGGAGCCAGATGTGGGGCTCAATCCCAGGACCCTGGGATCATGACCTGAGCTGAAGGCAGTCATTTAACTGACTGAGCAACTCAGGCACCCCTATTACTGACTTTTTTTTTTTTTTTCTATTACTGACTTTTGATTTGTTGGGGTCACTAGGTTTGTATATAACATCTTCTGCATATAGTAGTCTATTTTAAGTTGATGGTTGCTTAAGTTTTAACCTTTTTTTTTTTTTTTTTTTTTGCTTCTCTCCTTCCCATATTTTAGATATATGGAGTCATATTGCCTTTTGAGTCTCTTAGCTGATTTTTACAGAAATACTTATTTTTAAATAATATAGCCTTGCGGGATAGAGTGTTCTTGGCCATAAACTTTTTTCCTTTCAGCACTCTGAATACGTATCATGTCACTCTATTCTGGCCTTACAAAGTTTCTGTTGAAAAAATCTGATGAGGGCGCCTGGGTGGCTCAGTGGGTTAAGCTGCTGCCTTCGGCTCAGGTCATGATCTCAGGGTCCTGGGATCGAGTCCCACATCGGGATCTCTGCTCAGGAAGAAGCCTGCTTCCCTCTCTCTCTCTGCCTCCCTCTCCATCTACTTGTGATCTCTCTCTGTCAAATAAATAAATAAAATCTTTAAAAAAAAAAAAAAGAAAAATCTGATGATAACCTTATGGGGTTTCTCTTGTATGTTACTGTTTTCTTTCCTCTTGCTCCTTTTGATTATTCCTTATTGCTTTTTGTCATTTTAATTACTATGTTCCGGTGTGGACCTCCTTGATTTTGTTGGGAGATCTCTGTGCTTCCTGGATCTGAATTTTTTTCCTTCACCAAATTTGCAAAGTTTTTAGCTATTATTTCTTGAAAAAATTTTCTGCCCCCTTTCTTGTCTCTTATGGAATCCTTATGATGCTAATGTTATTACACTTGATGGCATCACTGAGTTCTCTAAGTTTATTCTCATTGGGCATAGTTTTTTTTTTTTTCCCTCCCACCTGGTCAGCTTGAGTACTTTCCATTACTGTGTCCTCCAGATTGCTGATTTATTCTTCTGCTTCTTAAAGCCTGCTACTTATACCACCTAGTGAATTTTTCATTTCAATTATTGTATTCTTCATCTCTGATTGGTTCCTTTTTATCTCTGGGTTAAGGATCTGAATGACATTCACTACTCTTTTCTAAAGTCCAGTGAATATATTTATGTTATTCGCTTTCAATTCTCTATTAGGCATACTACTTATCTCTATTTCACTTAGGTCTCCTGCCTTGATTTTTGTCCTGTTCTTTCATTTGGAACATATTTCTGTCTCTTCATTTTGCCTAACGCTCTGTTTCTGTGTGTTAGGCAAGTCAGTTACGTCTCTTGCTCTTCAAAGTAGTGGGTGGGATGTGCACTTTTAAGAAGGTGGTGCTTTCACTCTTCCACAGGGGATGTGAAGCTGCTGTGTAGACTGAGGCTGGCCAGTGCCACTCTGCAAAGTGCATACAGGCAGGAAGTGTGGTTTTAACAAGGTGAGTGCATACCTCATGGGAAGTGACCAGTCTCCAGGACCAAGGCCCTATAAAGCCTGCAATTGGGAGACAAAGTATTGGCAAGGTTTGTGCTGGTCTTCTGGGAGAGGGGACCTGCAGTAGCAGGTCTGAGGTAGGTTCCACTGGAGTAGGCAGAGTGTGGTGTTAGAAGTTAGGTAGTGAATGCTGGTGCTGAGGAGGTTTCTGCAGGTGGTGTGTATTTATGTTGTGGTGGGGGAGGAAATGGCACTTACCAGCTCCTTAGTTCCTAAAGAAGTTCCTCTGTGAACTCTGAGCTTAGTGATAATTCTCCCTCATGTATGCCCCAGGCATTTTGCAAACTGTTGTGTCCATGCTGTATTTCCCTGGGCTGCTTGTTGTGCTGCCTCTTTAAAGGCAGGAATACAGCTTCCTATGGCCCTCCAGGCTCTTCCAGAACCCAAACCAATAATTTTCAAAGTTCCAGGTTTTAAGTTCTATTTGCTGTAAGAACTCATAAAATTTGGCCCCTCTGATTTTCAGAGCCAAATGCTATGGGGACTCATCTTCCTTGTGCAGGCTCCCCAGTATGACAGTCTGTTTCTCACCCCTCTCTGTGCCTGTGGCTCACTTCGTCCCTCCAGCAGCCAGATTGGAGAGATTTAGTTCTCACCATGTCTCTGACATTCCTACACTCTTTGATAAGAACTTCTCTCTACATTTAGTTGTGGAGTTTGTTCTGCCACTCTTTGGGTAATTTTCTGAGTTATTTACACTAATGTGAGTGTTATCTATTTGTATTCATAGGACAAAGTGGGTTTAGAGTCCTCCTATTTCACCATCTTCCCTGAAAGTCTGTGGTCTTCTGGTCTTCCTCAGCATAGAAATCCTTGAGAGCTCTGAGTTCAGTAAGTGCTAGGCAGCACCATGTGGGTTCTCCAGCAAATTATTTTAGTTTTCTTTTTTTTTTTAAGTTTATTGAAACTTGCTTTATGCCTAACGTAATTTATTTTTGTAAAATTCCATGTGCATTTTAAAATAATGTTGAGTGTAAGTTCCCTCTCTGTGTATCTCTTTCTCTGTGTATCAATTAGGTTAATTGTAATGTCCATATCTTCTATATCCTTTCTGATTTTGATTGGTTTGTACTATCAATTATTTAGAAGGATGTGTTGTTAAAATCTATCAATGATTATAAAGTCATCTGTTTTTCCTTTCTATTTCATCAATTTTCACTTTATATATTCTGGAGCTACTACTGGGTGCACAGAGATTTAATATTGTTATATCTTCCTAATGTTTATTGGTATTAAATACCCTTTATTTGTAATAATGCTTCTTGACTTAAAGTATACTTTGTTTGCTATGAGTATAAATACCTCATTTTCTTAAAAAGACAAACAAAGAAACAGACTCAAATAAAACTGGTGGTTCCCAGAGGGGTAGTAGATGGGAAGATGGGTGAAACAGGGGATTAAGAATGTACTTTTTGTGATGAGCACTGAATAATGCATAGAATTGCTGAATCACTATACTGTACACCTGAAACTAATATGACACTATATGTTAACTATACTGGAATTAAAACATTAAAAAAATTATATTTTTAAAAACAATTGAATAGGATTTCTTTTTTCATCATTAACTTTCAACATTTTGTGCCATTATAATTTAAGATGTATTCTTATAAGCAGTACCTAGTTGGGTTTTGTTTTATTATATAGTTTGGCAATTTTTGCTTTTTAATTGGAAGATTTAGTTCTTTTGATTAAACAAATTATCCTATCTTTACAATTATGTTTGCTATTTTAATCTTGGTACCTATCTGACCCATGTTTTTTTTTTTTTTTAAAGATTTTATTTATTTATTTGACAGAGAGAGATCACAAGCAGGCAGAGAGGCAGGCAGAGAGAGAGGAGGAAGCAGGCTCCCCGCCGAGCAGAGAGCCCGATGCGGGGCTCGATCCCAGGACCCCGAGATCATGACCTGAGCCGAAGGCAGCGGCTTAACCCACTGAGCCACCCAGGCGCCCCCAGTGACCCATGTTTTTTATGTTATCTTTTTCTCTCCTTCATTTTCCTCCTTTATATTATCTATACATTCTACTATACCACTAAACCCCTCTATCAGTTCCTAAATATATATATTTTTAACATCCTTTTCATGATTTTCTTAGAAATTCTAACTTGTTCTTGTGACTTTTAACCAATATGAATAGTTAATTTTAGCACTTCTCCAGTAATGCTTAAAACATATTAAGTCCATTACACACTTCCAGGCATTAGGGTGATTTTTTTTGCCATGCATTTACATACATTTTAATCTCAGAAGACACTATCATTATTGTCTTGAATAGGCTACATTAAGTCAAATTTTAATATTTGCCAATACATTTATCTCTCTGGTTGCTCTTCACTCCTTCCTACATTCTGTGTTTATTATCACTTTCCCTTTGACTGAAGAACCTCATTCACTATTTCTTTGCATGCACATATGCAAGTTACTAATTCTCTGTGTTTGTTTGTCTGTAATGTATTTATATTTTACTTTCTATCTTGAAGGATATTAAACTGGGTACAGAATTCCACATTGGCGATTTTTCTCCCCAGAGCCTTAAAAATGTCATTCTGCTTTCTTCAGTTTTCCATTGTTTCTATTGAAAGTTTTACTGTGGTTCTTTGAAAAACCTTTTGTTCTCAGCCTGCTTTTAAGATTTTTCTCTGTATCTCTGAAGTTCATCACTTTTATAATGTTGTGCTTATGTAAGGTTTTGTTAACTTATCCTGCTTGGAGTTCTTACGACTTCCTGATTTTGTGGTTTACAAGTCTTCCATCAGTTTTGGAAAAATCTAGGCTGTTTTCTCTTTAATTATTGCTACTGTCCCACTGTCTTTCTCATCTCCAATTGCACATGTACTGAACTATTTACATTCCACCTGTCTTCTCAGCTATGGCCCCCCCTCCCCACCGCTGCCCAAATTCCTTTTTATTTCTGTTTCAGTTTGAAAATTTACTGTCAACCTATTATCTAATTTACCAATCCTATCATTTACTGCTAAGCCCATTTTGATAAGTTAATTATTTTAGATATTGTATTCTTTGGTTTTGGGATTTCCATTTGATTCTTTGTAATTATAGAGATTCTTTTTTGTGGGTGAAATGCTTAATCTGCTTTTCCATTTTCTTCTTCATGTCTATTACCTTTTTGAATATTTTAAACATAACTATTGCAAAGTCCTTGCCATTCAACTCCCAACATATAGATTAACTTTGAGTTGGTTTTGGTTAGGGGATCTTATCTTTTCATCTTATCTTATCTTTTTGTGCACCTAGTAATTTTCAGTTGAATGGCTACCATTGTATGTAAAATAATGGTAGAGATTCCACATATTATTAATTCTGATGGCTCAGGCTTACCTATCTATGCCAGGCAGATGGAGTAGGGCTAATCACTTCAACTTAAACAAGAACCGTTCGATGTAGATGCCAGTTTGTGTGCTCTGGTTCTCATAAAACAGCTGTAAAGTACAGCCTGCTTTTCAGAAATTATTTATATTTTTAACCGCCTAAGTTGTGCAGCCCCAGATATCCTAAAGGTATTACTGGATGTACGCTTGATGCTCCCCTCCTCTCAATATTACCCCCCCAAATCTGCTGATTTTCCTATATTCTAGCAATGACCCTCCATGAGTAAAAAGCTGAAATTTTCAGATTTCTGCCTGTAGATAACAAATGCCTATGGGTAAAAGTGGCTGCAAAAATCAGCTCCCTTGGTTTTTAACTTCCACTGTCTTGGACACTCTAGTTCTCGTTGCCCCAATGGCTCTCTGAAATAAATGATTTTCTTAGTTGTTTAAAACAGATGCGTGTGTGTGTGTGTGTGTGTGTGAGCAAGAGAGAGAGAAAGAGAATAAAAGGTCAAGGCTCAGAAGACAAGACATAGATTACAGCCCATAAAAATAGATGGAAAAAAGGATAAAGAAAGACCTGGATTACCAAATTGCCAAAGAATCAAGTTTAAAAAAAACACATATGTATTCTATATAAACCATGTGAAAAGCCACAATATGCCTGTATATACATAAATATATGAATGTGTATACACACATATATATGTTAAATTTGGGATTATCTTTCTTTAAGAGATAAATAAAAACTAAAATCAGTCTTACTACATGCTATCATAAATGTTTTTAGTCATATGTTGTTATAATGGAATCCTGTTTTTTGTTTGTTTTACTACCCTTAATTCTTTCTTGGTTCTTTTGGTAAAATAATATTTCTTTCTTTTTAACATTTAAAAAAAGTTTTCATTTAAATTCCAGTTAGTTAACATACAATGTAATATTACTTTCAGGTGTAGAATTTAGTGATTCATCATTTACATACAATACCCAGTGCTCATCACAAGTGCTCTTTAACACAAGTTACCCATTTCATCCATCCCCTACCCATCTCCCCTCCCATCAACCCTCAGTTTGTTCTCTATAGTTAAGATTCTGTTTTATGGTTTGTCTCTTTTGTTTAACCCCCTATGTTCATCTGATATGTTTCTTAAAATTTCACGAGTGAAATCCTATGGTATTTGTCTTTTTCTGACTGTCTTACCACACTTAGCGGTGAAATAGTATTTCAAATATCTTTTGGAAATCATCTGTATTAGTCCAGGATCTCCAGAGAGGCTGAACCAATAGCATTCTAAGAAATCCCACAATCTGCCATCTGCAAATTGGACACCCAGCAAAGCTGATGGAGTAGTTCAGTCTGAGCCTGAAAGCCTGAGAACCAGGGGAGTCAATGTTGTAAGTCCCAGCCTGAGTCTGAAGGCCTAAGACCTAAGAGAGCTAATAGTGTAAATCCCAGTTCAAATGGAAGGAGAAGACTGATTGATATCTTAGCTCAAATAGTTAGGCAGAAGGAATGAATTCTCCCTTTCTGCCTTTGGTTCTATTCAGGATCTTGGTGGACTGGATGGTGCTCACCCACATTGGGGAGAGCAATCTGATTACTGAGCTCACAAATTCATATGTTAATCTCATCTGAAAACATTTGCACAGATGCATTCAGAAATACTGTTTAGCCAAATATCTGGACAGCATGTGACTCACTTAAACTGACACATAAAATTAACCATCACACCATCCTTCCCCACTCACAAACTAACTTTAGGGACAGACCTAGATTGTCCAAAGGAAGTCAGTATACTGTATTCCTTTGTGAATAAGCACATGACCCCTGTAGTACAATCCAAGTTAACAAGACTCAATTCTCGAATTTCTCTTTTTGGTAATTTGTTTCTTCCCCTAGAATTCAATTGGGAAATATATAGGCTGACATTTCTACCTCCATATAACCTGAAAATTAAGCCAAAACATAAAAGAAAGCAAACAAAAATCCAGAGGTAGAACAAAACCTTGTGGGTCCTAAGCAAGCCTCTTCTGAAGTTAAAAAGAGATGAACTACATACATACCACAGGATGAATCTCAAAATCATCATGCTGGAATAAACCAGATGTAAAAGAATACATACAGTATGATTCTATTAATATAACATTCTAGAAAATACTAATAAATTTATAGTGACAAAAAGCAGATCAGGGGTTACTGGGACCAGCGGTGGAGAGACAGATAGATTGGAAAAAGAGAACAATTTTTTGGTTGGAATGAGTGAAATGCTCTTTATCTTCATTACTGTGTGGACATGTATCTATCAAAATGCACTGGACTGTGTATCTTTGATGGACACAATTTACTGTACATAAATTATACCTCAATAAAGTGGACTGAAATGAAGGTTAACAAATAAATAAAAAGTAATCTCTGGAAGTTAGCCCTATTCTTGGTCTCTCAGTTATGTAAGTAATAAGTTTTATTTTTGTTTAAACAATTTGGGGTATGGTTTTCTTTCCCTTGAAACAAGTAAACCCTCACTGATACAATTACGTTAGATTTACAAATTTTACTATGGTAAGCAAATGTATTAATACAGTTTTGAAAGACAGTCAATAATGGTTGAACAAAAAGACTTACAGGTGCTTAATGATGCACCTTTCCTTTAAATAAAAAACATGATTCTCCAATAATGTTGATTAATTCAAGTTTTATTTTTAATCCTTTCTAAAAGAAGCATCCAACATTTCTTAAAGTATTATACTGCTTAGGAATTGTTACTTAATGATTTTCCTGATCCCTGATTTTGTATTTTTTTCTGTTAATACTTACTTATAATTGGCATAAAATAATAGATAATTCTTCAAGTTATATTTTCATACACTTGCATAGTTACAAGCCTTATCTTCTACTTTCTCTCTTCTTGGTTCAGTTATCTTAATTTCTATCTTAAGCCTTAACTGAATTTTTAAAACATCTTTCAAATCTTAAAAATTTCTGTATTTCCCCTTTAAAATTCATGGGAAAGTATTAGTTTTAGAGAAATATAAATTTTAAAACACCCAATACTTTAGAATAAAGTAAATACATTCCAAACACAAGACTGATAGTTCAAGATTCAGGAAATATACCATGTATGTATTGAGAATCATGGCTTTATAGCTATGGAAGTTGAAAGTGTGCTTGAGTCACATACACACATTAAATTTTCAGTAAGGAATTAAAAATCTTTCAATATGTAACTATACATGAATTATGCTGAAAGTTAGGTCACAGACATATACTACTTACTATCTGAAGACAACTGCCCCCAGGACAAAATCAACACACCCAATACAAATCCTGTATCAAGTTTCATGACTTAAGTTATGCAATTTGAGAATTTCTGGAAGCAAATGTACTAACAGCACTAAGAATATCTTTTCTCCCTTTTACTTCCTCATCAGTGGTCATAGAAAATGAAAATAGAAGGCTTTAAATAATTCTTTATC
Organism: Enhydra lutris kenyoni; assembly: GCF_002288905.1. Classification (NCBI taxonomy): domain Eukaryota; kingdom Metazoa; phylum Chordata; class Mammalia; order Carnivora; family Mustelidae; genus Enhydra; species Enhydra lutris. The sequence continues at coordinate 35,728,015 of NW_019154088.1, read as the reverse complement.
TCAGTAGTTTCATCTGACCAAAATAGTTCTTCTGATGGATGTTAAACTATACGTAACATAGTATTATTATAAATCCTTGTATAAATATTTTATTATTTGTCATATAATTTATGCCACTTAAAACAATTTTATTGCTTGGGGTGCTTGTGTGGTGCAGTTGGCTAAGTGTTGGACTCTTGGTTTCCACTCAAGTTGTGATCTCAGGGTCATGAGCGTGAGCCCTGTGTTGGCTCCCTGCTCAGTGAGGAGTCTGCTTAACACTCTCTCTTTTCCTCTGCCCCTCATCCCCTGCACGTTCTCTCTCTCTCCCAAATAAATATATCTTTAAAAATATTTTTTAAAAAAGAATTTAACTGCTTTTCCTGTGTTTAAAACACTTTAACTGTTTTTTCCTAAATGCTTTCATATTTTAAAAACTCAATTATTACACTATTTTCCTCAAGTTTTCATTATCCAGGTGACATATATTATTATTATATATGACTCCTTTAGGATACTGTCTGTAGCTGAGCATTATCTACCTAGATGGAAGCATACATCAAAATGATTCAGTTTTTGAGATGAATATAATTTTTATAATTTTTTTGTAATAATATTAGCTGACTTTATCTTTCAATAATAAAATAGGTATATAGTGAATTCTTTTTATCTAGAAAATGAGATAATTATCAATTTTATTTCAAATCCACACCGACATATGTGCAGTCATTATAAGATATGAAGTATATTGTTAAAATACTATGTATATTTAAAGCTGATAAAAGTCAATTACTGCTTTTTTTTTTTTTAAGATTTTATCTATTTATTTGGCAGAGAGAGATACAGCGAGGAAAGGAACACAAGCAGGGAACACAAGGAGTGGGAGAGAGAGAAGCAGGCTTCCCGCACAACAGGGAGCCGGATGTGGGGCTTGATCCCAGGACTCTGGGACCACGACCTGAGCTGAAGGCAGACACTTAACCAAGCCACCCAGGCGCCCCTCAATTACTGCTTTATGTTACTCAATTCCTAACATGATGATTTGTACTAACTAAGCACTTAAGATTCTGACTCAATGATTCCTGTGATTTATCAGGTTAACAACTATCTAAACAACTACCTAAAAAATTAACACTTTCTAAACAAAAGAAGACTTAGAATAAAGATTTTTAACCTGGGGCACATTGATGGGCTTGGGAGGGGAATAAACTCTTTGAAATCATATGCAAATTTCTATGTATATGTGTTTTCCTAGGGAGAACATTCAAAATTAGCACTGGCTTCTATTACACAAATAGTTAATATAACTAGTTATATGGAGAAACAAAGACCAGAAATCTCTTAACAAAAAATGAAATTATTCCTTTTACACCTCAAACAGGCTTTGACATTAACTATAATCTTAGAAATGTCCTACTACTATAATTAAGAATTCATTAAAAAAAAGCACAGAATATATGACATTTGGCTTCTACCTACTGTAAGAAACAGGAAGTGTGAAAACAAAAAAAAATTGAAACAAATCTGCAAAAAGTAAATTTTATTAAACTAAACTGCTATAGCTAGGAATATCTCAATTCTGAGAATAACGTTTATATAATGTGTAGGTGTCATTTGAATATTATGAAATAATAAGAAATGTACAAAATAATTATTTAAAAATCACATCTGTAAATTGGAAACACTGAGCATTAAGTAATGATAGGTAAGTGGAAACATCAACCTATATTGAAATCATTAAAGAATGAAATCACATTTGTTGGTTTACAAAAAATGTTTCAAATGTTTCAAAAACTAAACCCTCTAAAGCAAAAAATATAAACAAAAATTGAGAAATAGCTACTAGTGGATAATAAATTAACAAAGTAATATAATAATTGTTAGGCCAAATTCATTTCTCTCCAAAAAGGTATTTGAATTTTCATGTTTTCACTGGCTTCAAATTATGAATGAAAATACATTTGTACGAAGTTGAAAACTTATCCATTTTTTGCCAGCTTTTTCTAGTTAGGGAACAACAACAAGGAAAAATCTATACAAATAAATGCCTTTGTTATGTTCTAATCTATAGATTATATAAATAATGCATTTTCTAATGTGCACATGAAGTATATAGATAAAGTGTAAAATGTATAAGAGAAGTAAATGCTTGCAGTAGAAAACTGAAGTACATGGTTTAGTTCTTCCATGTATTAAAAAAAAAAAACCCCAGCCATCATGAAGGCCTGTGCCATTCTTAGGCCACTTTCAGGCAGATTCTGAAAAGCTGGAAAGTAAACACAGGTGTTTTAAAAGTAGAGCTGCTGTCACGGACAACCACAGACAACCTTAACTCTGATGTTGCAATGCCTCTTTCCCGCCCTCTGTTTTTTAAAGCAATGCCCGAAAAGAAAATGTCAAATGTTTCACCTTTCAACACCTCAAAATAAGTAAGAGCTTAAAGTATTGTTTCACAAATATCTAACAAATAGATATTTTTTCACTACTTTTAAGTGTAACCAATTAAATATTACATAAAATAGAAAGTAGAATTTCCTAAAGAATTAGCACCACCTCCAACTTTACAACCCCTCTTCTACTATGTTTTATGGCAGTTTCTTTAGTTTCTGAGAGTAAAATCTTGTGTTTGACCACATTTAGTTAGATTATTCTATTATTTAAATTTTACAAAGTATCTGATCTGTTCCTGTAAGGTTTAACACATAAATCAGAAATGAATAAGAATCTTTTTTTTTAAGTAGTTAAGTAGCTTTGGTGAACATGCAAGAAAAGATTTAGACTTAGAAAAATTCAAAGCTTGAAAATATGTAATTCTCTCTTAGAAAACTGTGTCTTAATGGACACTTAAATAGGAGTAGAAATCATTTACAGAGAAAAACAAAAAGCAAAATGATTTCCAAAATGCTACAGACATGGCACCTATATTAAAAAAATAGAATAAATTTTCTAATACTAAAATATTAGTTAGTCCCTACAATTGTATAATATAGTCCCCCAAAGCAAGGATAACATTCATTAATAATTGATGAGCTACTACCTAACTAGTGAATATAAAAACCAAAGTGAATTAATTATTTACAAGCATCAAGAAATAGGTGCTGTTAAGAGAATGGCCAAGTATCTATGAGTTCCCAAATAAATCTTGGAGGTTATTTTGGGAGGTTTAGTCCTATCTTCAGAATTCCACATGTAATTCCTTTGTTCAATTCAGATAAGAACTGTCCCATAAAGTCATACTTGTGTATTTGACTATTCATAATAAAACACCAGGAGTTTCTCATTGCTCTAAGTTTTTATAAAAAGAAATGTCTGCCTTTAATAATAAGAAAGTGATAAAAGTTAAAGGAGTAAAAATTAAGAGTAAATAACACCTTTTTAAATCAGCATCTATACTTCTTCAAAAATTTCTTCAGATATTTTATAATGTTCTCTTGTATTATCTTTATTCAAAATGTAAAGAAACTAATATTAGAGCTGCAAGATATTTGCTAATCAGAGGCAATCAACTGTAAATGAGAGAAAAGCAAGTTCAGATCCACGCATGCATTGCTTCATCTCACATGTGAAGTACATTATATAGCATTAAGAGACAAAATAATATTGTTAAGTTGTGACATAAACCAATGAAGTAAAGAAAGAATTAAGTTTGACAGTTCCTAACCGAGTCCACTGTACTTTGGTATTACCATACATATATGATACCTATAAGCACAAAGGAGCAAGGAAAGGGCACTGTGTTAGCCTTAGAAGTTAATTTCCTTGCTTTTGTTGGTTTCTATTACCATCTAATATTACGTAAACAATACGTTTCTAGGCAATTTATTTTTTCCTCTGCCATGATGAGCTGAGCTCATTTGGACACTAAACATCTTTCAACATATAAAATCTAGTCTAACAGCAATGGCAATGAAAACCATAAAAGAATGCCATTTAAAAATAAAATTTACAAAAATATATGATACAGAATATTTGTTTAACTAGAAAGAACATTATTACTCAAATTTTATAACCTTTAAAATGTGAAGGTTATAGCACAACGGAATGTATTAATAAACAAATTATTGACCTCAGAATACCTAGGGTCTATCAGTAAGTCTTATTTGGTCTTTCTAAAAATAAAGTGATTACCTGAAAACTTATGGCTCTAGATAAAAATCACCATAAGTGACTAATACAAGTTAGATTCCAAGAATCAGAATATTAAGTGAATTTTTGGAAAGGCATCTCAGAGTTCAAAGCTGATCATCATATAATGGGGCAAAAATATAGTGGATAAATGTACTTTTCGATCACTGTGATCATTAGTAAATTTCATCATCCTCTTATTCCAGTAAAAATAAATAGTTATTCTAGTATTTAAAATGAATAATCTATGTAATAAGTTCAATCTTAAAAATTGGCATTCCTAATAATGATGGCAATGCTTATATATCTTTAGTGTAATATGTACAAAAATGATTCTGAACTTAAAATATCAAGTACTAAAAGGAAATGAAGACTTTACTAAAGAATCATAAACTACATATAATAGTGGAAATAGGATACTGGATTATACTGGAAACACTCCATGGAATATATAAAACCACACAATGATTTTGTAAAATTAAAGAAGTAGAATTACAAGATAATATAAATATCATTTGGATACAATTATGATTGTGCAAGGTTCAAAGTTAACATTTTCTAAAGAAAAGGTTCCAAGTTAGCAAAACTCCTAAAGCTGTGCTCAGAGTTTTTCAAGACTATGAAATATATTCTAAAATATATATTTAATATGGCCGTGAGATAATAAACATATTAGTGATATGCTTTTTGTATTGCATTTTAAATACTAAGCAATAAATTATAGGATCTTTTAAAATGTGTCTATGAGTCACTAGGAAAGAGTGATTTTTCAAGATGCCTTTTTTTTTTTTTTTGTTTCAGTTAAAATTAAAATCCATGCTGTCTAATCCTTGGAGTCAATTTGTAATTAAGGGGATTTGATGAGAGACCAGGCGCTGAATTAATGATAAAATTTAATATCTGTTTTAATGCATCAACATAACAGAAAAACTAACCAACACTGAACAACACAATAAAGTCATTTTGGTATAGAAGGCAAACGACAGCTATGTCAATTTGCTAGTATTCATTTTCTTTAATAAAGTGTACATGCTCAAGTTCTGTAGATGCATTACTAAAAACTATGTGTCTAAAAAAAACTCATGTCAAGTATTCTACTAGAACAAGGATTTGCTTGGTACAGGAAACTACATTGTTTAATGTAGTTAATTTTAATGAGAATTTTATGTAATCTCTAATGAAGTATTTAACTGCTTTCCATCATCATGCCTCAAATCACAAAACTTTTACTTAGTAGCCAAAGTAAATTAACTACATATGATAATCTAAAGTTTGTTTTGTAAATATAAATCTTTAGCCTGGAAAGAATATGTAATTTTAAAAAATCAATCAAAACAAATTTCATAGTATTTTAAATAACCATCTGGATTTTTGCACTAAATTTTTCAAAGTTTTAGTATACCTCAATTCACAGGAGAATTTAATACGTCCAAATTATTCCAAATCACTGCAAGGTACAAACTTGTATAGAATCTGATTATGGGAAACACTAAAAATGAAAAAGAAAACTTTCCTTTGGCCAGCATTCCTTATGTAGCTTCATCTAGCTTATCTCTAAAATGCCAAGAAAGCACTTTAAAAAGACATAAAACTGAAAATACCACCAAAATACTAACATCAAGTCAGTACTGATATAATCAGTAAAAAAAAACAAGTAAAAAAAAAAAACGAAAATTAAAAGCACAGTGGGCAGAAAACAAATATATCATTTTCAGAAAGAAAAAATTCCAAAGGCCCAAAAAGAGGTTGGGGAAATATTTTGTCTCTATTTTACTTCCAAATACCAAGTTTATCTACGTCAGCTATAATTCAGTGTTAAGATTTTCTAATTCAGAATGCTTTGGGTCAGGCCCAGATTTATTACTTTGCTAACGTTCTTTTGATGATTCTAATGCATGCCTCTGTCAAGAACCATTAACCTATATTCATTACCTAACAACCAGTCAAGTGGACCTTTATTGCTTTTAAAGCTACCCAGGGTATTATTTCCAACTATGTAACATGAATAACTTCTGTTCTATGTCTTGGCCCACTGCAATAGCAAAACTCAATAGGCTAGGAAACAAGGGGAGGATACTGAAGTGAGAGCAGAAGGCAAAGGGGAACGTAGGACTGAAGGTGCTGTTCATATGACAGAGATAGGAAAGGTCTGGAGGAAATCCTGGCAGCACTGAGTTTCTCACATACTCCATTTCTTTTCCAATCAGTGCTTATTTTGATATTAAGACAATTTCATCTTACCATCCAAATACCTCTCTGGTTTGATGCCAGAGAAGAGGACTGTGGCCAAACTGAAGACAGGATAAGTAGATATTATCTGGGTAAAGGAGAGAGGGCAATAGGTGATGCAGGACATTTCAGTCAAAGGAAATACCAGTTCCAAAGACAAGGTGATACAAAGATTTAAAAAGGGTGCCCAGATCCATCTAAAGCCAGCTCACGTAATGATAAATCTGCCTGCTGTGCTTAACTTTCAGTCCCCTACTGAAAGTTTGTGTCATCATTCAAGTATTCATTTTTATTTTTATTTTTTTGTTACATCTTATACATTACAAAATGTACAAGGCAGGAAAGCACGCAATGTAATTTTATATTTCTGTAACTATGTATCAAAATAAAATCTGAAACTCCTAAAATGATATTATGAAATTCAAAGTTAGAAAAACACTGGCATCCGATGTTAAGAGCAATTAAATGTACAAATTCACAAGTATTGCTTTCGTAATTTGCCAATGATAATCTCCACTGATAATGTACAGTTTCCCAAAGAAATTCGGTATTCCTTCCATGTAAGAGGTTATGGTTCACAGTTGTTTCATATGAACCTCATCAATTTTTATTGTGTCTTGATGAACTTACACAGACTTTGATGATTTGGCTCTACCTGGTGCTGGAATCCACAGACCCACCCTTCAGTGTTAACTGTGGCTTCCAGAGAGCCTGTAATGAATGCTGTCATAGCAATTCCCCATTTGGTATGCAAAGACCGTAAACCTGGTCTAGCTGCCAGTCTTGCGTGTTGTAAGGAAAGGCACTCTCTCAAGGAAAAATGTATTGTGTGAAAAACAAAGTCTGGTATGGGAACAGAATGCTGTTAGGAATCAGCACACAATTTCTCTCCCCTTCCTTCACTCAGAATGTTGGGTTTTTAATACACCGGCTCCGACTTTTCCAACTGGCTGCTTCATAACTTCAGATTCCACACGGCCTATTGCAGACTACCTGGCCCTAAGGCTACCCGAGAATCATTTGGCTCAGCATTCAAAACTGACTGGCCCGTTCCCTCTCAGTTTCCCAATTCCAAATTATTAAAGTATTATCTGACTAAGCAATCTTTCTGAACCAGGACATACAGGCTGCCATTAGCTAGCTTGAGGTTAGACAGCCACATATCGGACTTCTGACACAAGGAGAAGGATTGAGAAAATGTTTGCCATAATTTCCATCCTTTAAAATAAATCATTCTCAATGTTCCATTCACATTACGTTCTAACCCTTGCACTTTTACTTCACAAATAAGCACCTCAACAAATAGTTTATACTTTTTCTGACTTTAAACTTCCAATTACTTGGCAGTTTACTAGATTCAAGACCACCACTACAACTGCTAAACTGAAACTACAGTGACAAAGCTACCTCTGCCCTCCTAATTGCCATATCAAATGGATACTTTGATCTTATTTGACTTCTCTGTAGCATTTGACACTGTGAACCACTCCCTTCATGGAGTTTTACTCTATTCTGAATTCTGTCATAACATAATCTCTTGGTCATCTTCTTATCTATTTCTTCTCAGTCTCCTCTGTGAACCACTTATTTCTGTGTACCAAGAGTCAATTGCTGGAAATCACTATTGTTCCACTTATCTCATGTCTTCTAAATCTGACCTCTGAGTATTCCCATATACTTCAATAATTTGAACTACAACTTGTACAAGACCTGGTATCATTCTCTCCCTTCTCAAACTAATTTCCTGCCACTATATTTCTCACTATGTCACTTATGTACAAAGTGATATATTGATAAATTACTCTATTTTTATTTAAAATACCCTATAATAATATAGAGAAAAAAAAAAGGGCCTGGAACCACAGGCTTCCAGTGGTACATAACCATTCCAATTCAATTTAAACTTGTCAAGACCACAATTAAAAGTAGAAATTATCCCATTCATTAAGCTACTAACATTAGCATCAAAACTGACACAGCTAGAACAATCTTTAAAAACAAAAACAAAGTAGGAATTTAGAGTCCAGAACTAAACTCTCATATATGTGGTCAAATGACTTTTGAGGAGGGTGTCAAGATAATCCAATAGGGAAAGAATCGGGTTTTTTTGTTTGTTTGTTTGTTTGTTTAAGATTTTATTTATTTGACACAGAGAGAGATCACAAGCAGGCAGAGAGGCAGATAGAGAGAGAGGAGGAAGCAGGCTCCCCGCTGAGCAGAGAGAGAGCCTGATGTGGGGCTTGATCCCAGGACCCTGACATTATGACCCGAGCTGAAGGCAGAGGCTTTAACCCACTGAGCCACCTAGGTGCCCCATGGTTTTTTTGTTTTTTGATTTGTTTGTTTGTTTTTCAGCAAATGGCATAGAGACAACTGGATAGCCACATGTAAAAGAAAGCATTTGAACCCTAACTTATACAATATCTCCAAATTGACTCAAAATTGGTCATAGATATAAATGTTAAGAGTTAAAACTATAAAACCCCTAGAAGAAAACACAGATATAAATCTTTGTGATTTTGAGTTAGGTAAAGCCTTCTTAGATCAGAACCAAAAGCACGAACAACCAAATGAAAGAAATAGATAATACTGAATTTGATCAAAATTAAAAGCTTTTGTTCGTTAAAGAACACCATCAAAAAAAGTGAAAAGACAACCCACAGAATGGGAAAACTATTTGCAAATCATACATCTAACAGGGGCTTCTATCCAAAATATATAAAGGAAATCTTCTAACTCAACAATGAAAAGACAATAACCCAATTCAAAAATGGGCAAAAGACCTGACAGATGTATCTCTCAAAATGTACAAATGGCCAATAGATATATGAAAAGATGGTCAACATCATTACTCATTAGGGAAATGCAAATTAAAACCACAATGAGATACCACCTCACATCCACTAGGATGGCTAAAACAGAAAAGACAAGACAATGTTGGTGAGTACATAGAAAATTTATACAAGATTGGTAAGTATGTAAAATGGTGAAGCCACTTAAAGAATGGTTTGGAAAAACTTCAAAATGCTAAACACAGAGTTACCACATGAGACCTAGCAATTCCACTCTTACATATGTAACTAAGAAAAATGAAAATATATGTCCAAATAAAAAATTGTACACAAATGTTCATAACAACATTATTCATAATAGCCCCAAAGTAGAAACAACTAAATGTCCATGAGCTAATGAACTGATTACAGTATACGGTATACAACGAATATCATGTATCAATAGAAAGCAATTAAGTAATGTCACATGCTATGACATGCACAGACCTTGAAAATATTATGCCAAGTGAAGAAGCCAGTCACAAATGATCATATATTGCATGATTTCATCTACAATAGACTGATCTAAAGAGATAGAAAGCAGATTAGTGGTTGCATAGTACTAGGAGAAGGATGTTGGAAAGAATGGGGAAATGACAGTTAATGTGCGTGAGATGTTATTGGCTTATTTGAAAATTTTCTAAAATCAGTTTGCAATGATGGAAGAACAACTCTGTGAATATACTAAAATAGAACACTTTAAAGTGAATTTTATGGCTTATGAAATATGTATCCATAAAGTTGTAAAATACTAAAAAACAAAACAAAACTCAGGGACAAAGGACCAAGAAAAAGCAAACAAAAATCAAGAAAAAAATGAGGAAAACTTATAAACAGACAAATACATAGACTTATTTATATTCACACACACACACATTCACTGGACATATAAAAAAAAAATTCAAACTCATTCTTAACAAAACGCTGACAAAACAAACAAAGCAAGAAGCTCCAGGTTAATTTCATTTATTCTTCAAGTGAGATTTCAGATTCTTCTGGAGAGATTTCAGATCTGCCTGGGACTACCAATTATTACTAAATATAATATTGGTTAAGTTAGTTAAACCATATTCCTCAGTTTCTTCACCTATAAAATTAGTAATAGTCATAACACCTGGGGCGCCTGGGTGGCTCAGTGGGTTAAGCCTCTGCCTTCGGCTCAGGTCATGATCCCAGGGTCCTGGGATCGAGCCCCGTGTCGGGCTCTCTGCTCAGCGGGGAGCCTGCTTCCCTTCCTCTCTCTCTGCCTGCCTCTCTGCCTACTTGTGATCTCTGTCTGTCAAATAAATAAATAAAATCTTTAAAAAAAAATAGTCATAACACCTATCTCAGAGGATCACTTTGAGGTTTAAGTACTTTAACATATGTATAGTATTAGTAACAGTGCCTGGCATTAAGTGAATGCTACAGGAGGGCAGACAATTGTAAATACAATTTTTTAAATTCTCAAAAAAACAATGATAAATCAAATCCAATAGTTTATTCAAGGAATTGTTCAATACCAAACTCAATAAAATTTATTATATCCACTAATACAAACTAAAAAAATTCTAGAAAGAAACTAGTTGAATATGACAAAACAGTATTTATCAAAATCCAAGTAGAGGTAACGTTCATGACTATGATGCAGAAAGCTACAACAACTGTCATTCTATGTAAACTATAAGAAATGCTGTATAATGCTCAGAGTCATAAAGTTTCTAGAGCTCATTAGAGAGCCAAGTTCACAAGGTAACCAGACAGTCTTAATTTCAATGAAGGACAAGACTCTTAAGGAGAAATAGGATGCAGACTAGCTTACCTTGGGCGGAACCTGGGAAGAATGGCCAGCTATCACAGACAGCCCTCAGAAATCCCTGACAAAAGGGGTTTGGACTTACCAGTAGGCTCTCACCCACATTGCTCCACTAGGTATACATGGAAAATATCAAGGCCAGGGTAGGAATCAAAGATAGCTTCCCTCATGCAAGGTACGTAGGAGCACAGACTGGTTACTGCTATGGAAGGAGCAAATTCCTTCCCACCCCACTCCACCTCCTAACTCCACCCACGCCTTTCCAAGGATAGAGCAAAAGCCATCTATAGCTGAAAGAGCAGCCTACAGGATACAGGAAAAAAACACAGCTTGGGAATGGTAGAAGAAAGAACTCCTATTTCTGGGTTAGTGGCTGGAAATAGACCTGCCTCCAGGATTTTACACCAATACCACTGATAGCTTCCAAAACGTGGTATAGAGCAGGAAGGTCTCTTCTACACAATATCGCCCAGAGATACAAGTCACAGTTCAGCTGCCACGGAAAAGAATTCTGAGAAAGCCCCACTCCAAATCCCAAGCATAAAGGGACTATCTAAAGTTGAAGCAGAGGACTCTGAGTCCTCCAACATCAGACTATAAATGGAATTTTACTGCTGGACAAAAGGAAAAAGGGTAGAGTGAGACGCCCTCTGAGGTGTAAGCACATAGGTTCAACAGAAAATTAAGGGTGGAACATAAACACTGAGAAAAATCCTCCAGCATCTGGGCTTCCATCTTGAACACCAGGCAAGAGCAACCTGTTACTAGAGCAATTTGAAACCTATGATGCACTAACAGTAACAAAGCAACAACAAACACAAATCTAGCTCAAATTTCTGAGTAGATGAACTCAATGCTCATTCTACTGGCCTGAGAGAAAAACCACTATTCTACCGATAATGCCTAGCATTCAATAAAAAATCATGAGGCACAGGAAAGCAAAAGCAAAGCAAAACAAAACAAAAATGTAAAGCAACAAAGGAATCACAAAACCAGACTCAGAGATGACCCACATTTTGTAACTATCAAACTGAGACTATGAAGGAAAAGGGGAAATCCCAGTGCAAATGTCAAACTAATTTAGCATGATGTAGAATCCATTCCCACTAAACTCAGGTAAAAGACAAGGATATCCACTATTGTAATTCCTGGTCAAGATTAATTTGGCAGGTCTGGGAACCATGAGAGGGAAAGGGGGATATTATTAAAGTTTTCTTTATATATTTTAGCATTTATTTCACTGGCTATGGCGAGCATGTATAACTTTTCAAGTAACTTCTATTTTTGCAATAATTCAAGACCCACAAGAACTTGCAAAGAGTACAGAGTTGCTGCATAGCCTTCATCTAACTTCCTTAAGGCAGTGATATCATGTATGTACCATACTATATTGTCAAAACCAGGAAACTGACATTGATATAATACTATTAACTCAGATATATTACCTTATATGGCTTTCACCTGTTTTTGTATCTTCCCTCCCAGCTTACCTTCCTGTTATATAATTCTATGACATTTTAATATCATAAAATTTGACTACAGAGCTGTTACAATACTACACAGAAACTCCCCATTAGACTTTAATAGTCATACTAAAGCTCTTCCATCGAACTCCAAGAAATCACCGATCTGTTCTCCATCATAATGATTTTGTCAGTTTAGGATTGTTATATAATTGGGATCATATAGATATAACCCTTTGATATTGGCTCTTCTCATTCAACATAATGAGAACCATCAAAGGTGTTGTAGGTATCAGTAAGTTGTTCCTTCTTGGGGCGCCTGGGTGGCTCAGTGGGTTAAAGCCTCTGCCTTCAGCTCGGGTCATGATGCCAGGGTTCTGGGATCGAGCCCAGCATCAGGCTCTCTGCTCGGCAGGGAGCCTGTTTCCCTCTCTCTCTGCCTGCCTCTCTGCCTACTTGTGATCTCTATCTCTGTCAAATAAATAAATAAAATCTTTAAAAAAAAATAAGTTGTTCCTTCTTATTGATGAGTCACAGTTGATTTGTGTGGATGCTGATTCACTGACCAACTAAAGGATATTTAGCTTCTTTCTAGTTTTGGTCAATTATAAATAAAGCTGCTATGAACATTTCTGTACATCATTTTTGTGAATATAAATTTCATTTCTCTAGAGTAAGACCCAGGAGTGCAACAGCTGGGTTATATGTTAAACATATTTCTTCTTTTAAAAAAAAAATTATTTATTTATTGGCGAGAGAGAAAGAGCACACGAGAGTGCACAAAAGTGGAGGGGAGGGACAGAAGGAAAGGGAGAAGCAGACTCCCCACTAAGCAGGGAGCCTGGCAAGAGACTCTATCCCAGGACCTTGGATCATGACATAAGCTGAGGGCAGATGCTTAACTGACTGAGCCATCCACACGACCCTGTTAAATACATTTCTGTAAGAAACTCGTAAACTGTTTCCCAAGGTAGCTGTATCATTTTACATTTCTACCAGTAGTGTATGAAAGATTCAGTTTCTGTACATCTCATCAACATTTGGTATTATGAGTGTTTTTTTATTTAGCCATTCTAATAGGTATGACATGGTATCTCACTGTGGTTTTAATGGATGTATAAATTTTAGAAGAGAAATTCAATCTTTAGAAGTTTTAAAAACAATAAAAATTTTAAAAAACCAATACAATTAAAGCACAAGCTTTTTGGTCAAATATTATGCTTTGGTAACCCTGAAAGTTAGTCTAGGGATATGAATTTAAATGTTCATCCTGTTTTCCAAGTACTCTGCTTCTAGAAATCTGTTTTGAAGAAATACTGTACAGTCTTTAAACATTTAATTCCTATGTATCCTTTCCCAGAAAACTATTAGAAAGTATTCTCCATCAGAATGAAAGAGTATGACAAGCAGGAGAAAAATGAGATACAGGAAGCAGGTAATCCAACATAGAAGAAACTAAAGGAAGCCACAGAATTACATTGAAGGTAGGTTCCAAGACCAGTAATGTCTTATAGGACAATCAGTTCAGATTGTCAAAAAAAAAAAAAAAAAAAAAAAAAAAAAGTAATAGCTTTAGGTCACCTGAAACATCGAATGTATTAACAAGATATTTATATCTAGTAGAGAATGTGTGGGTGTAATAGTGATACATAACATACAAAGAAATCCAGACTATAATTCTGAGGAAGACAAAATATTGAAAAAGAAAGGAACTGTGAAGGGTGTGAGGGATGAAATATTTTATCCTACTTGGAGGCTAACAAATTCGTCTGCCAGTTTCACGTATGCTGGCAGAAGGCAAGAATTCCGCATCCCAAAGAACTTTACTTAGACAACACTTAAGCTTCACATTTGTATTGGTGGTCTTTGCTTTCCAATTCCCATGGGGGCAATGTGGAAGGGAACAGTTGGATACTGCACACACAGTGGGACTGCATTACAGCTGAAGAAATCCAAACTCAGGGAAGCCAAAGTTTTTATAATAAACTGCAAGCAAACTTACATAACCTCTGCTTCAGAGGGAGACTTTGTTTTTATTATATTGGACAGTAAACAAATCTGCCTCTGCTACAGAGGGAGACACTATCTCTATCTTCCAAGACTGTTTGCTAAGCAAATATCCTCCAGAACATATTTTAGAACTGCACCTCTGCTCACAAAACATGAAGAAACCCAAAAAGCCCATGGTAGGGCTTTTAGACAGTTCTAAACTGTAATTTAGAGGATCACAACCAGCATTAGGTTTCAAAAAAAAAAGTTAAACATAATTTAAAATGTCTGAATACAAATATGTCAATAGAGTATGTATTATTTCCTTACATTTTATTTTGCTTCAGTTTGATACCTGTATGTTTGCGTATTATCTGGGTCATGACATCAAATATAATTCTTGCTGAGATGTCTGAAGAATACTATATGGTCAGTTATGAATATTATAATAATGTAAATCCTAGGCACTAATCTAACAGAAAGTTAAACCTTCATCTGCACAGGAGGGAGTTAATTAATAATAATAAAAAATGAAAAATAACTATAAGCTTTCCACTTAGAAATAACAGTACAGATACAGAATAAGTAGCTGAAAGAGTTGAAAGTGATTTTTTTTTTCCTGTGGAACAGAAATCAGGAAAGTAATGAAAGACTGCCTTATTTTTTATTAGAAGACTTATAGAATCATTTGGCATTTTTTTAAAGGGTGGTGGGGCAGGGAAAAGGGCAGAGAGAGGACAGAATCTTAAACAGGCTCCATACCCGACGCAGGGCTGGATCTCACGAGTCTGAGGTCATGACCTGAACTGAAATTAAGAATCAGATGCTTAATTGACTGAGCCACCCAGGTACCCCTAGAATCATCTGGCTTTTAAAACTATCTGCTTTACTGAGGCACCTGGGTGGCTCAGTTGGTTAAATGTATGCCTTCGGCTCAGGTCACGATCCCAGGGTCCTAGCGTCGGGCTCCCTGCTCAGTAAGGAGCCTGCTTCTCCCTCTTCCTCTGCCCCTCCACCTGCTTGTGGTCACTCTCTCTCTTTGTCAAATAAATAAAATCTTAAAAAAAAAAATAACAAAACTATTCACTTTACTGAAAATAAAAATTTGAAAAATAAATTGTTTGCTAAATATGATTAAATATGAAAATACACAAAACGTTTAAAATATATGAAAATATTTTTCACAGTGATGTTCTGAAGAATGCAAAGCACAAGCAACCTAAGTATTCAATATTAAGGGAAGAGTTAAAATTCTGATGCATCTGTGCACTGCAAATTATGTAGTACATTAAGGTGAGATTTATAGAGTGAGTGTACTGGAAAATGTGTATGAAGTGGTAAGTAGGGGAAGCCAGATACTAAGTTGCACATGTGGTATTCATTCACTTAAGAGATATTTATTCAGTGGCTACTATGTGTACTTGTAGGGGATCCAATCAGAGGAGGTTTTCAGCTGCTATGCATGGGAACAGCCATGCAAATTGTTGACAGTTGGCATCTTATATGGCTGATCAGTATCTCTGATTTACACTCAAATATTTTTTACATCATCAATAGATACAGAGGTGTACAATGTAAACAAAAATCCTTGATCATGGAACAGTCATTTCTATTGAGAAAATGCCAAATAAATGTAATAAGTAAAATGTATACTTTCTTGGAAGATAAGAACTCTGGAGTAAAAGCAGGGAAGGGGACAGAGAAAATGCTTGTGAAGACCTCACTGAAAGGAGGCATTTGAATGGACTCGAAAGAGTTAAAAAGTAAGCCATGTGAACATTTGGGGTGGGGGGGGCGAGCAATGCTTGGGAATGGGAACAGTAAGTACAAAGGCCTTCAGATCCAAGCATGCCTGGTATATCTGTGGGACAGCAAGAGAGTAGTGTGACTAAAGTGCAGGGTGGTGCCAAGGAGGAGGGCCAAATCAAGAGGTCTTGTAGGTTTATCCTGAGAGAAATGGCAGGCCACTTAAAGGTTCTTAGCAGGGGAGCAATGTAATCTACTTTATATTTTAATAGGA
The DNA here is from genome assembly GCF_002288905.1 of Enhydra lutris kenyoni. Lineage (NCBI taxonomy): Eukaryota > Metazoa > Chordata > Mammalia > Carnivora > Mustelidae > Enhydra > Enhydra lutris. The sequence continues at coordinate 35,711,584 of NW_019154088.1, read as the reverse complement.
TGGTCCTCGAGGCTGTGTTCAGAATAGAGGAGGTAAGGATGGAAATAAGAAATCACTAGTAGGCTTTGCAATAATCCAGACAAGAGATGATGGAGGCCTGAAAGACAGAAGTAGCAGTCCTGGGAAGTGACTGATTCTTGATATGTACCAAAAGGAGAGATAAGAGAATTTGTTTACTGATGGAATAGGGGGTGTGTGAGAGAGAGAGAAATCAAGGCTAACTCTAGGATCTTGGCCTAAGCCACCATTAAGGTGGAGATGCTCTTTTCAGATAGAGCCTACAGAATGAGCAGGTTTTCAGGGTAAGATCATGAGTTTGGTCTTGGGCATATTAAACTGTGGTGTTTCCATACATCCAAGCTGTGATAGGCAGCCTTTAACATGGCATCTAACAATCCTCGCCTCCTGGTGTCCATGTCCTCGTGGAGTTCCTCTCCTTGTGCATGAGGTGGATTAATGACTCACTTTTTAAAAAATGACTTTTTATTTTGAAATAACTATAAACTCAAAGGAAGTTAAAGAAAAAAAAGACATATGCACAGATCCTGTGCACCCTGTATCTGACCTCCTCTGACGGTTATTATCTTGCATAATAAGAGTATAATACTTAAAACAGGAAACTCACACTGCAGTACAGCCCATGCAGCTTATTTAGACTTCACCAGCCTCACATGCACCTGTATGTGTGTGTGTGTGTGTGTGTGTGTAATTCTATGCAATTTTATCACATGCAGATGTAACCACCACCACAAGCAAAGACACAGAACTGTTCCAACACTACAGGATCCATTGTGCCACCCCCGCTTTGTAGCCACAATGCTTTGTCCTGATATAGTTTTTTTTTTAATTTTATTTATTTTTATTTGACAGACAGAGATCACAAGTAGGCAGAGAGAGAGGAGGAAGCAGGCTCTCTGCAGAGAGCCCGATATGGGGCTCAATCCCAGGACTCTGGGATCATGACCCGAGCTGAAGGCAGAGGCTTTAACCCACTGAGCCACCCAGGCGCCCCATGTCCTGGTATAATTTTTAATGATATTTCTTTTATTCTAAAAGATGTCTTCAGTTAAAGATAAATTATATTGGTCATCCTACCTAAGACCATACTAGCTAAAAATGGACTGCTCTTTCCTTAATGCAGACACTATGTGGGCCTGGATTCATCATTCCATAGATATAGATATATATAGAGAGATATATAAACGTATACATATATACAACACTACAAATTTATAAAATCGCATTTTCTAATTTAAATGACTCTGAATGTTACTTAACCTCCTTGTTTTAAAGATGTAAATTAATTTGAAAAGATCATACAGTTGGTTCGTGGTAAGCAAAGACAAAAAAACAGGTGTCTGACATCTACACAAATGTTCTTTCTACTACCACACCATTTGGAATGATGTGTCCTACTTTATAGATTGTCCATACATCTTCTCAATTATACAATATATTTGCTCTCATTATCTTAAAAATGTAGAGATCAATGCTCAGACTTTCGCTATGCTATATAGCTAGTAAATGGGGAAATTTGGGATATTAAATTCAGGATCTATGACTGCAGTTTCCGCCAGAAAATAATCTAAAATCGTACCTCACAGACAGTTGAAAGCTAGTATCACCTGGGCATATCAAAGATAGTCCATTAGCATGGCCAATATAGGCACACAACTAATAACTCATCACAGTATTTGATTTCACTGTAAGAAATTATATTATTATTTACTATCAAATGTAATTAATAGTGCTTGCTATTTACTCAGTCCTTAAAAGAGCTTATCCTGCAGTGAACTCTAAATAGCAAAGAAAAAAAAAAGGCATAAACAAAAATCTCTCCTATCGATATTTTTAAGCCAATAGTGAAAGACTAGAATTCCTGACACTGGATTATTCAATTCATGAATGAAGAAACTTTAGCAAAAGACAGAAACCTTTCTAGAGAGTTTTAATTGGGCCCAGTTAGTGACTATGAAGGTATTATTCCGGAATAATTTCATATTCTCTATGTCTTGAACTTAGTAAATACTTAATAAATATGTTGACTTCAACTATGATACATTAAAACTAATTTCCAATTTCAAAAACTTATTAATTATGTAATGAGTTCAACAATGTGCTAAATTCCAAGAGAAAAGCAACCTGAAAAGGCTGTAATCCCTATGCTCAAGAAGTTTTTGATTTATCTATCTATCTATCTATCTATTTATTTATTTATTTTGAGAGACAGGGTGAGAGTGAGAGAGAGAACATGAGTGGGGAGGGAGGGAGAGGGAGAAGCAGACTCACCTGCTGAGCAAGGAGTTTGATCCCAGGACCCTGGAATCCTGACCTGAGCTGAAAAGCAGATGCTTAACAGACTGAGCCACTCAGGCACCCTGAAGTTTTTGATTTAGTGATGGCACATAAGCAGTCAACTGACACTAGAGACAGAATTGAATAAAAGTCATAAAAGAAGTAAAGACTAGAGGAAATTAAAGAACCTGACACATTTAGGAAGTAGTGGGAAGATGGTTAGGGTTTATTAAGACTATAAAGAGAGAAATAGTGAAAAAAACAAAAAGTAAAGTAAAACAAAGAAAACAGAAGTAAAAAAACAGGCTAAAATTATAGGGTGGAGTCTTAAATTCTTAAATCTTTTATTAGGAGGTTTGGATTATACTCTGCACATAACAGAAAGCAACTGAAGTTTGTTGTTGTTTTTTTTTTTTAATCTGACCATTATTTCACTCTTGCTCTTGACAATTTCTCTCTGCATATTTAAGGAATTATTCCTATTGTTGCTTTCAGGGTATTTAAGAAATTATTCCATTATTACTATTAAGAAGTTAGTGAGTCTAAATGCCATTCCTTTGTTAAATATGTCTTTTCTAATGATTGTTCTTAAGAGCTTTAACTTCAATGTTCTGCAGTTTCTCCTAATTTGTCATAGTTGGAATTCATCTGGTATCCCTAGATCTAAGGCTTTTGTCATTTGACAATTCTGGAAGATGCTCAGTCATGATTTCTCTGTATATTGTCTTTTCCCTGTTCCCGATATCATCTACTCTAGAATTCTAAACCATTTATTTTAGATCTTTTCACTCTATCATTTGTGTCCTTTAACATCTATTTTGTAAGTCTCATTTCTTCATCTTTCTGGCTTCCATTTCCATAGTTGGTTCAGATCCATCTTCCAGTTCACTAATAGTTTCTTACATTGAATGTAATCTGCTGTTAAACCTATCTGCTGTTCAATTTTAATTATTTTATTAATTTCTACAAATTCAATCTCATTAGTTTTCCCAAATTCACTTGATCATTTTTGGTCATTTTCCTTGCTGCTATTTTCAAGGATCTATTTTTAAAGATATTACTTAAATAGTTGCGTTATATTCTGTGACAAATAATTAAAAAACTTGAACTATTTGTGGTTGAAGTCTATGATTCTGCTGCCTATGTTTTCACTAACTTTCACTAGAAGTCCTTTTTCCTTCTATGTGTTTTTTGATAGCTCTAGGTCTTTGAAATTTTGTCTATAAGAAATATTAGAGGGTAGATGGAAGGTAATTTGTTTTGGTTTGTTGTCTGTGGGCCCCTCCAGGGTAGGACTACTTCAATTAAATCCTCAGTTTTTAGAACTACACAAATATCAAGAATTCAGGTAACCGGTGTGTCTAAACCTGCCTGCCTGAAAGCTGGCCAAGGAAGACAGATGAATTCTCAGCGATTTCACTCCCTTCACAGTCAAGAAAGTCAAAGTCCTTTGTTACCTTATTTTGTAGGAACGGCTTGACTCTTGTTCATCTGAACACTAATGGTGTGGCCATTAAGGTACCAGCTTCAAGAAAGGCTATCTTATTACACTCTCTGGCTTAAACAGGCTCCAGGCTCTATCTCTCTTTGTCTTGCCCTTGAAACCATTAAAATGGAAAATTCACCAAGGTTTGACAAATGCTCTCAGGGTGAAAAAAAAACTTCAGGTAATCACTTACTTCTCATGTTCCCCTACCCCCACCCTACCCCCATGTCTACTTTGTTTTAGGCCTTTGTAAATTCCTTATCTTCCTGCCTTCTCTATAATGTTGTTGTAAAATATACTTAAATTGTAAATTTTAGCCATCCTTTTTCATTTTTTTTTATCAGAAGGATCATTCAGGATATCTCTATTTTCTCAGAATGTTGAAAATGCAAGACAGTGAAAGTTTTTGAAAAGCAAAATATCACTTGTATTTTAGAATGATAGCAGATGAAAGTGACAACTGGTTAAAGAGGTAAGAAACTGAAGACAGAGAGGCTAGGAGGGAAGAGATATACTTCAGAAACATTATGTGTTTGGTTCTAGACCTCTACAATAAAGCAAATATTGCAAAAGAGCAACTCAAGTGAATTTTTTTTTATCTCCCAGTGCATATAAAAGTTATGTTTAACTACACTATACTATACTATACTATACTATAGTTTAACTATACTATAGTCTATTAAGTGTGCAATAGCATTACGTCTAAAAAGACAAAATGTATATACATACCTTAATTAAAAAATACCTTATTGTTAAAAAATAATAACCATTATCTGAGCTTTCAGTGAGTTGTAATCACTGATCACAGATCACCATAACAAATATAACACTAATGAAAAAGTGAAATATTGCACAATAGTTACCAAAATGTGACTCAGAGACACAAAGTGAGCAAATGCTGTTGAAAAAATGGCTCTGATAGACTTGCTTGGCACAGGGTTGCCACAAACCTTCAATTTGCAGAAAATGTATTATATGTTAAGTGCAATAAAGTAAAGCACAATAAAATGAGCTATGTCTGTACTATTATTGTCTAGATCATGAACCCGACATAGGGTAAAGGTAAGATAATAAAAATAGGAGGGAAAATAGAAGAGGAATCATTGTTACAGAATTGAAAATACTGGAAGTTCCACTGATTTATGGTGGCTGACAGCTTAAAAAGAATAAGAAAATTATGTCAACTGTATTGGTCTACATGTCTAAGGAGCATGATTATTAATTATTAATCTATTATCATTGATTAGTAGATATTAACTGATCAATTTGGAAGTAAATAATGGAAAACTATTAAAAGAAATTTAAAATATAGGGTATGTCTATCACCTGAAAAAGAAATCAGGGCATGGGTGCTTAATGTTCTCCAAGTGGCTCATTGGCTAAGGGGCTCAACTGATGTTAATGGCCAGCTTCCCTTGGCATTTTCTTCATGGTTATAAAATGGCTGCTGCACTTCCCAGCAGCAAGGAAGTGTTCAAGGTAATAAGAAGAAAAGGAATGGTGCCTGCTACACCCATCCTATGTGAGGAAAACAAAAACTTTTCCAGAAACACTCTAACTTCTCTCTCCCCTGCTGCAGAATTCCTCTTATGCTACATTGGCAAAAAGAAAGGCTGAAAAAGTGTTTAACTTCTCCTGCTTCTGTAGTAAAGACAAACAAAGGAGAATATGATTGGGAATAAATGTTAAGTTATACAGTCAATAGTGTTAGTCTCAGGTCCTTACTTCTTTCCAGGGAGAAAAGGCTTAGGGAGTCAAATTAGGGATTTATTTTCAAACTCATTGAGGTTAAGGAAACATTAAGATATCTAAGTGGAAGGGCAGAAGAGGTAGTCATTAGGATATAAATAATAGGTGATGTTGTAGGAATGGATGAAATTGGAACAAACAAGTCTGCAATAAAAGAAACTCCAAAAGCTGATGAGAAAGTGCAACAACAAAAACTCACTCATTACTGGAAGGAATGAAAAATGATACAGCTACTTTGGAAGACAGTTTGGTAATTTCTTACAAAACTAAATATATTCTTATCATACAATCCAGCAACTGCAGTCCTTGGTATTTATCTAAATGAGCTGAAAAATTATGTCCAAAAAATTCTGCAACTGATGTTCATAGCAACTTATTCATATCTGCCAAAATCTAGAAGCAACCAAGATATCTTTCAGTAGGAGAGCAGATAAATAAACTGTGTACACCCAGAAAATGGAATACCAAACATTAAAACAGATGAGCTACAAAACCATCAAAAGGTATGGTAAAAGTTTAAATGAATACATACTGTATAATTCCAAGTGCATGACATTCTGGAAAAGGCAAAACTATGGAAATGGTAAAAAGATTAATGACTGGCAGGTATTAGGAGGAGAGGAAATAAATAGGTAGAGCAAAGAGGATTTTTAGAGTGAAATTGTTGTGTATGATACTGTAACAGTAGACATGTGTCATGTACATTTGTCAGAATGCATAAAAGAATGTACAGACTAAGAGTGACCCTTAATGTGAACTATGGACTGCGGGTTATACTGATACAGATTTGTGAACTGTAACAAATATACCACTCTGGGGTTGGGTGCTGGGGGCATGTTCATGTGTGAAGGCAGGAGGTCTGTGGGAACTCTGCACTCTGCTCAACTCTGCTCTGAATCTACAACTGCTCTAGTTTTGCTGTTGTTGTTGTTGTTGTTGTTTTTTAAAGAATAATAATGGCCTAATCACATAACTTGGGAATAGGTAGAAAAGGAGGCACCATCTAAAGCTCAGCAATCAAAGAAAAAAATGATGAGGATATAGCAATAAAGAACTATAGGAAAGTTTTCAAAAGGGCAGGGCCAACAAAATGGAAGCGTGTTCTAGTTACATTGACCGGGATACTAAGTAGGAAAGATAAGAAGTTTCACAAGTTTAATCATCAGAGGTCACTTAAAATCTAAGAATGAAAGGCATTCAATGGAATTAGAGTGAGAAGCCAAACTGTAGGAAGTTAAAGATGTATGATAAAGAAGATAAATAAATAACACAAAAAAGGAAAAAAGGCAGTATATGTAAAATTTCTTATTAAGTCTGATGTCTGTATATTTATGGTTAATGTAAATTTATTTAAAAACAGTAAATGTCCAAAACTGTGTTCTTCAAGAAACCAATTTTTTAACCTAAATAAGTAAAATTTATTTATTTGTTTGTTTGTTTTTAAGATTTTATTTATTTGACAGAGATCACAAGTAGCCAGAGGGGCAGGCAGAGAGAGAGGAGGAAGCAGGCTCCCCGCTGAGCAGAAAGCCTCGATCCCAGGACCCTGAGATCATGACCCGAGACGAAGGCAGAGGCTTTTAACTCACTGAGCCACCCAGGCGCCCCAGTAAAATTTATTTTAAATGAGACAACAAGCTCTTTTTTTTTTTCTTAAAGTAACTCTCAAGGTATAGACTAGTATCAGTATAAATTTAGCCCTTCATCCCATATGTACCATTGTGTTTTACTTCGTAGGGAAAACTGCAAACATTATAAAAGTAGGGGAAAATGCCATGATAGCAAATTTAGCTAGTATAATTCCATGCTACTTCAAAAATAATGTTTACATGATCACCAAAAATCCAAATTTATGCTCAACCATAAAAATAATTTAGAGTTTCCAGGTAACTAGAATAATTAAAGATTTATTATTTGAACAGCACTATAATATTAAAAAGTATTTCCTTGTATGATAATCAGGTATTTGTCATAATCAATTGGAAAGTTCTATATAATATATGATCATTAGCTTGGATTTTTCCCAAACATTTCTTTTATGAAATGTTTCCTTTATGAATTTCAGCATTATATGATTAAATAAAGCATTAATTTTTTCAGCTCTTATCCTAGTCAAATTTACCTTTTACTGATATCAATAACAGTATTATTCATAATAAAATACTAGAAATATTATTGACTGACTGAAAGCTCCTAGAGACAGTGACTCTTTTTAAAATTTCTTCCTAAAGCTTATTTAGATACTAACTAAATATCGAATGAGTTAACAAAAAAAGATACTTATAAGTGGACTGTAAAAGAGAGGCATACTGCTGAGAAAGGAGACGAAAAGATTCATCAGATAGCTTGGTAATAAACTTACTATTCAGAACTTATAAGGCAACTTGAAAATACCAGTGTGCAATAACAGAAGCACCAAATAAAGAACATTATCTCTGGAAGGTAAGAATAATTTTTTTAAAAAACGATTGAGAATAAAGCAGATATAAATATATAATAAATTCGAGGTTTCTCATGAGAAAGTATAGCGTTAAATAACTAAAAAATGATTCAAAGCCAGTGTTATACAAAACAGACATTTTTAAAGAGCCAAAATAAATACTAAAGCTTTGAAACGATTAAATTGATGAGTTTTTAAAAATTCTTCCTCCCATCCTTACTCTACAAAAAGCTTAAGTTGGCTAGTGAATGGATGAAGTTATGAAAGATTTAAAGACAACAGGAAAATCTGACACTTTTGCAGAAAAAGGTGAGATACTAGAAAAGATTTTAAGACAGTATATTTGTCAGGAGTAAAAATTTAGCTTTTCTTATATATTGTCTTATATAGTCTATAGTTTATAGAGATTTTTATAGGGATTTTGTTTGGTTTGGTTTTGAACTTCCTGGTTTTTTTGGTCTACACCTAACCTTCTAATTTTAATAACTTCGTAGAAATGTGCATTTCTTTCTCTCCATAAATAGCAGGTGCCATTTAATTCAATGTAACACAAATACACAACAAAGAAAGCGAGAATAAGGAGTGTGGTATTATCATGTACTTAACAAACTAGAATTTTAATTCTAGGTCTGTTTTATATGGAAATAGCCATGTCACATACAGCAAATGAAATCTGTCCCCTGATGCTGATAATAAATTGGCACTATTAGTGGAAGCTGCCTTTAAAATAAAGTTACTTTTGATCTGAAAGTATACCTTTGAAAAAAATTATACTAGATTTTAATCATATCATGGTAAATTCCTAGCAGTAATTAAAAAGTGATCAAGAACCTACATTTCCTTTCCTTCTAATTTATTGTTCTAGTCTATAAATCTGAGAGAAAAGAAGAGAAAGCGCATTGAACAACAATGATAAAGTTACTATACCTTCCTAACTATTCACTGAGAATTTCAAAATGAAGCTAAACACATTTGTAGAAAAATCTGATTTCAACCAAACTTCACACTTTTTGGATAGATGAAAAATATTTTCCATATCAAAATGTCACCATTATTCTCAATTTTGGTGGGTAATTCTGGTTTAGTGAGTTACACTGCTAATGCCATAATATTCTCCTGTAATTTGTAGCAAAAACGGATTTAAGACAACAAAGTACAATACAATATTCTTGATAGCACATTATTTCTTACTGCACAATCACAACAGTGATGAATCTTTTCTGTTTCCTGTGGCTATGGCTTTGTTTTTATTTTTAATCAGTTATTGAGAAAGTAAGCACCTTGAGGGCAGGAACCACTACTATGCCACAGGTGCTATGCTAGGAACTGGGACAGAGACAAAGAAGTAGAATAGAAAGTCATAAGTACCATAAGAAAAAATATGTAATTAGTAGAATCAATTCTTTTTCGTGATTATTGGATCTCTGTTACAATGAAACAAATCTCTTGTCATGAAACACACACTTCACTTGTTTCAGGTTCTACCAGACTATATTTTCTTACTTTTCTTGTAATAAGTAACATTTTAAGAACTGTTTCAATTCCCAAACATATTCACATACCCTTCAGGGACTGTCAGTTCTGTGGGTTAATAATATCACAAGATTAGTGTAATAAATACTGATGCAAAGAAAGGCTCATGGTTTAATTTTTTTCCCTTTTAGTGTGGCCACTTTTTACTAACTACAAGAGTATGGGACATCATAAAATCAGCAACAGAATGAACACATACCCAAAGTATTAATATAGCACCACTCAAAATTCAGAAAATATGTTGTTTTCATGTACACATACACGAAATAAAATAATACCATAACAGAAGGGTGCTGTATCTGTGTTTAAAGAAGGGGTTGTTGGCAAACACCACAGCTCACTTCTGCTGAAATGTACACAACTGATATATGCAGCACAGAAAGCTGGCACCAAGGGCTTACAACCTTAATTTGCCTGTAAGAAGGAATGGAGATTTACCTTCAGAGCACGTTCTTGATTGTTTTCAGCAGTCAGATGTCTCATGTTGTTTGCTGAAGTCTGGTTCTGCTCTTTCAGATGATGAAGCTCCTGCTCTAGCCGTTTGCACTGCCACAGGGGAAGAATCCCATTAAGTAAAGGAGTTATAGCATTTTTTTTCAAACAAGCCACATGAATTAATGTAAATAATACCACTGCATTCTCTAAAAGACAAGGTATCTTTTGCAACAAGAATAGTAAGTTAAAAGTAACGATGATTATGAACATAGGTTTATGGTAGTCTGATAATTCAACTGCAATTCCGTTTGTCTTTTATTAATCTAAATATTACTATAAAATTAGAAAAATTCTTATTATTTCATAAAATTAAGGTCAACCTACATTGAAAAATATTTTCTTCACTGATCAAATGGTTTTTATCGTATATCTTGGCTGAATAAACCATGTTTCTAAAAAGCAAATGGGTTCTACATAAACCACATTATGGTATTCCGTGATGAATTTTTTTTTTTTAAATATTTTATTTATTTATTCGACAGAGAGAGATCACAAGTAGACGGAGAGGCAGGCAGAGAGAGAGAGAGAGGAGGAAGCAGGCTTCCTGCTAAGCAGAGAGCCCGATGTGGGACTCGATCCCAGGACCCTGAGATCATGACCTGAGCCGAAGGCAGCGGCTTAACCCACTGAGCCACCCAGGCGCCCTCCGTGATGAATTTTTATGAAGTTTTTAAAAATAACAATTATCATAATATATACAGTAAGAGGTTTTTCAGATTTTCAGAAACATCCAAAAGAATAATTGTGTACAGAAGAAAGTCTTGACTATAGAATGTTACAAGGTTTGGAAAGAACTAAGGAAACAAGTGTTTTTAATTTCTATTTTGACTAAACCTTGTTTTTAACTAAAACAAGTTATAACAAACATGAAATGACATTTTTGACTTACTGGGAACACATGAAAATATAATTTTAAAAATTTTAAATAAAAGCATAAATGGGCAACTACGTTGAAAAAATAATTGAAATGCCATGCCATTTAAATACAAGATCTTCATAAAAATACAAATATTTTATACAATAATTGTACAGGATATAAAGTGATGTGTTGTAAGTCAGACCTACATGAAGATATTTGGGGGATTAGCTAGGAATATAGTACTAAACCCATCTTTCAGGAAAAAGTTAAAAATCACTCCTTAAGTCATCTATTTTTAAATTAGAATATTTAAGGACTGCCTGGCCAGCTCAGTTCGATGGAGTATGTAACTCTTGATTTTGGGATCATGAGTTTGAGCCCCATATTGGATGCAGAGATTATTAAAAAGAAAAAAACAAAAACAAAACAAAACAAAAAAAACCCACCTAAAAATTAGCATATTTAAGTACAGCCAATAAGTAAACACACATACTGATTCAGGACCTAGATAAAATTTTAGATGATTTGAAAAATGGCTAGTTGTCCTAATGAATTAAAAATCATTATTATGATACATTCGGGATACAGTCATAATCCGAATTGGCATCTGACATTGATTTCTTTTGCCTCTGACCTGTATAATATTCTTTAGTCTATATCAGTATTTCTCCTGCTCGAGTAAGATACAAATCCATTTAATAGAAAAGTTTACTAAACTGGTGATACTGACTTACACAATGATGTTTTAGAACTCTAACACGGAGTATACATGCCTGAATATGTAATTATAAAACCAAAATACATTTATAAATGAAGTAAAATAATCACAAAATGAAGACTTTAAAATATTAATTTAATTTAGCAGATAAAGTTTCATTGAAATTAAGTTCTGTAAATATAATACAGTATTAACTGATATGGTGGTAGACCATTTCAGGTTGGGTTGCCGTGTCTATTCCAACATGTGCTGTGTGACAACTAAATTCAATTACCACATTTTAAAAAATTATTTGAGTGAAACCTTTGTCACATGACATCATCTGGCCCTTATTTGGAAGGGACACATGATTTACAAGTTAAACTCTATAGCTCCCTTTTTAGCCTGTAACAATTCAAATATTTGGTCACAAATGCAGCCAAAATACAAATGTGTTTTGTGAAGACATAAGTCATGAGGCATGAAAACAAATTAAGACATAGCAGTGAGCATCACAATCTAGTAGAAGTATTCTTTACTAGAATTATCCTCTACATTTTCATTAATTTTAATATGAAATTATTACATATTAAGTACTTAAATGGAATGACTAAATATGACCTATGATGTTACAAAGGTAGGGTAGATAATTTGGCTATGGGATAAAAGAATGTTTCATGGAGCAGATGACATCTGAGTTGGGCTTATTTGGGGAACATGATTTTATACGGTGAAAGAGGAGAAACAGGAAGAATACAGGAGAAAATGCAGAAACATCAAGAGTCTATCTGGAGAAAGTGAGAAATCATGGTTACAAGTCATCTGACCATCTATATTTTAGGTTCCTAAGTAAAAGAGAAACAACCCAAGGATAGAAACTTTTTTCCTACCTACATGATCCACAAAATATGAAATACTATAGCCAAACAGAGAAGTATGGCTTAAGAACAATAAAGCTATTTTTGAACCCGAGGACATTTAACCACATTGCATACTTGAGCTCAGTTTTCAAGACCATGAAGTACAAGAGGGATAGAAAAATAAGGTCCAAGTACCACTCAAACTAGCAGGTGTCCTAAAGGGTTACACATTCAAGTGTTTAGTGATCCTACCTACTTTTATGAATGAAAAGAAACAAGACAAATGCTAGAGAAAATGTCCTTAAATCAAGAAATATATAATTTGGGGGCACTTGGGTGGCTCAGTCGTTAAGTATCTGCCTTCGGCTCAGGTCATAATCCCAGGGTTCTGGGATCGAGCCCCACATCGGGCTGCCTGCTCAGCGGGGAGCTGCTTCTCCCTCTCCCACTCCCCCTGTGTTCCCTCTCTTGCTGTGTCTCTGTCAAATAAATAAATAAAATCTTAAAAAAAAAAGAAATATATGATTTGTTCTATGGTTTTAGAGTTTCATTTTGAAGTAACATAATTAAAAGTAATACAATATTTTCCTTGGTCATATTCTGCCAAATATTAATATCCTCAAAAGTTCTAGTGAATAAATTGAGACCTAGGAGGTTTCTGACATTTTTTATATTTTAAAATTTTTTTATTTTTATTTTTTAAAAGATTTATTTATTTTACAGAGAGGGAGAGGGAGAGAAAGCATGGGGGAGCGGGGGGAGGGATGATAGGACAGGGAGACAAGCAGACTCCCCTCCCTGCCGTGTGGAGAGCCAGATGTGTCTTGATCCCGGACCCTGAGATCATGACCTAAACCAAAATCAAGAGTCAGATGCTTAATCAACTGAGCCACCCAGGTACCCCTTAAAAATTTTTTTAACACTCAAATTGAACTCAGGTAAATGCTATCTGTATACTGTTACAGAGTCCTTGAGAACTAGAATTCTTATCATATGAGACAAAAGATAAAGATGAAAGATAAAATAGGTTAAATAAAACACCTTTTAGTTCAGAATTTGAACTGGAAGCGTTAGTACAAGGATACAAAGAATTTTATCTTTAAAAAATGTATGTTTATGTATTTCCTAGTTTTGCCCATTGAAAAGGGTAGAAATAACAGGAAACCCGAAGCAACGAGCAATCCCAGCACAATATCATGTGGGTCCAAGTACCATTTCTTACTAAAGATATAGGACTCTGGATATATGGCTGACTCCAGCTCTGGGACAATAAATGTACAAAATGATCCAAGAATACGTGTTCTTAGCTGAAGTTTTGTATTTAAAAATCAGTGCACAGGGGGGCGCCTTGGTGGCTCAGTGGGTTAAAGCCTCTGCCTTGGGCTCAGGTCATGATCCCAGGGTCCTGGGATAGAGCCCTACATCCGGCTCTCTGCTCATCGGGCAGCCTGCTTCCTCCTCTCTCTCTGCCTGCCTCTCTGCCTAGTTGTGATCTCTGTCAAATAAATAAATAAAATCTTAAAAAAAAAATCAGTACAAAGGAACTATCAAAGAGACTCAGAAAGGACTCAGGAGACAACTTAAAAAGTCCCCCACCAGCTAAAGAGAAGAGAATATGATCCTATAAGGATAGTAACTGAAATACATTATAACACACATTATATGTTTAATTAGAGATCATAATGACAATAAAAATTTTTAAAAGCTAATTATATCACTGTTGGGGAATACTAGTAAGCCAAGAATTTATCTTTTATTTCTTATATAAACATTACCACTAGGTAAACAAACAATAGATAAGAATATCACTATACAAGTATTCAAGCTAATAAAAAAAAGGGAATGTTAGAATACTGTAATTCTGAAATCATTCCTATACTGAGATCATTAATATAGCACTGAAACTGCTAGTAACATAGTTCTTTCACAAACCAACATGTATTCCCAGATAAAACACAAAACCTCCTGCAGTCTTGGTAATAAAAATTAATCTAAATCTGATCAAGCTATAGATCAAATTGCCATATGTATAGAATAGAGAGGAACATATTAAATGACACTAAGGAGATGCAATGAATAAACACAGTAACTCTACAAGAAAAATGACTCATTTTGTTTAAAAAATAAATTCCAAGGGGGTGTCAGGGTGGCTCAGTCAGTTAAGCATATAGGTCTTGATCTCAGGATTGCGAGTTCAAGCCCTGTGCTGGGCTCCATGCTGGGCAAGGAGCCTACTTTAAAAAATAAATAAATAAAGTTTTAAAATTTAAGGGAAAAAAGAGATAGAAGGGGAATATATAAACTAAAAATAGTGTTAAGAATCAATTCAATCATCAGCAGTGTGTAGTTCCTATTTAATACAGATTCAAAATAAAGAGGAAAGTTACAGTATTTATGAGATCACTGGAATTTGAAAACTAATTGGATATTTCACAATATTCTTTATTTGTTAATATTTATGTGATAATGAAGTTATATTTTAAGCAACAGTTGATATCTTTTAGAAAGACACAATAAAATTTAGAGACAAAAAGGATATTATGTCTGCTAAAGTTCCTTCACAACAACGTGAGAAGGAATAAATGAGTGGGGGATAGAAATAAAAAAGCTGGACAGTTGTAGCAGAGTACAAATATGTCAAGGGCTCAGAGATCTATGGCTACTAAGTTCACTAATAAGAAGAAAAGCATTACATTTTTCTCTACAAACAAAACTAACTCTACAATGAAAGTGAACAAAACATACAAAACATAAAAATTGATAGCAAATTTTTATAAACTGAATTTGGCCCATATTTAATATAAGATCTGTTTTCAGCACTAATTTCCTCTTACTTGCTATTGTAAATTTTGAAGAAGCAGACAATACATTGCTATGATTGTTTTACTTTATGTGTACTTTCTGAAAGATTACTATGCCTTAAGTTTTTAACAAGAAGTTCTCTAATATTGTGTAAGTTTTTAACAGCTGTCATTTCCCCTGTGCAATCTGCGTTCAGTCACAGATCATTTTGATTGCACACAATCAAATGTCTTCCCCTCTGAATGCTATGCAATTCTTTCCTTTGCAGACAAAAAATAATACCAGGCTCTTCCAGTCAAAACAGAAACTCCACTTTGGTGTCAATGTGAAGTATGTACTTTGAACTGCAGATGTTTAGAAGCACTTAGGATTATACAAATAAGTTTTTATTCTTCTTCATTTAGAAGAATCTTTAAAAATCACTTCATTTTAGCTTTAAAAACAGTAACTAGAATGCGTTTCTCACACTGCAATAACTTGGAATAAAGAGTTTTCAAATTCAAAGAGTAACTTGTTTCTTCAAAGCTCTGGAAAAATATCAGTAACTTGGTTTAAATGAATATTTATATAATACTCAGAGGTTTATAAATACCAATGATTAAAAAAGAAAAACAATAATTATGTGAATGAGTCTCTAAAATCACATGTACTGTAGATGATGTGTACATATATACACAAATGCACACACATATAAAACATAGAAAACATAGTTATTCAGCAAATATTCATTGAACACCCACTAGACAATATACCAGCACCCACCAGGCAACATGCCAGGAAATGACATGTTGCTACAGATTTATACATATAAAAATCTTAATTACATATACATATTTCAAAAACACCATAAGAAAGTAAATAACTAGGGATTTAATAACAAATACAGTAATTCATACTCTCTTTTTTTTAAGTAAGCTCCACACCCAGCGTGGAGCTCAACACGGGGCTTGAATTCACTGCCTTCAGATGGAGACCTGAGCAAAATTAACCCACTGAGACACCCAGGTGCCCTCATACTCATTTTGAACTACTGAATTATTCGAAAAAAGATTAAAGGAACATTTTAAGTCACAAAGTAAAAAGATTAGTAAAATGATGATTATTTTCAAAGGTATCAACACGCATGTAGGTATTTATTTAGTATGCTGTTATTAAAATATAATTTTTAAAAAAGGTTTTATTTATTTATTTGACAGAGACGCAGTGAGAGAGGGAACACAAATAGGGAGTGAGAGAGGGAGAAGCAGGCTTCCAGCTGAGCAGGGAGCCCTGTATGGGGCTCAATTCCAGGACCCTGGGATCATGACCTGAGCCGAAGGCAGATGCCCAATGACTGAGCCACCCAGGTACCGCTAAAATATAATTTTTGTAATATTGTTTATTATATGAGTTGTATTCATAAAAAGCTATTCATTTGAAGTAATCATGGTTTGCATCTCTATATCAGAATAAAGATTAATACACATAATATTGACAGTCACTCAACTCTTAGTGAAAATTAGTATGTGCCAGGCCTTGTCCTAAACAATTCATATGTGTTAATCAGCAAAACTTCATATGGACCCTATGAGTTAGATATTGTAATAATAGAATAGAAGGAAGTAGAAGCAGAGAGTAAAAATAACTTCTTCAAAGTCATGCAACTAATAAGGATTCAATGTCATGCAGTGTAATTCAGTTTCTCACAAAAATGTGTAACATGCACACATATGTCCCATAGCAAAAGGACTACAGAAAAAGTTAAAGATGATGACATTTTAAAATTGAACATTGAACAATTAGGGATACAGATAATTTTTAAAGTAGTACATAGATCTGACATAAGAAAATATTCAACATAGATCAGAATGGAATATGGACTAGCCAGTATGTAGAATTATTATCTTTTTTTAAAAAATACTTTATTTATTTATTTGACAGAAAGAGAGAGAGAGAGAGATCACAAGCAGGCAGAGAGGCAGGCAGTGAGAGAGGGGGAAGCATTATCCCCGCTGAACAGAAAGTCCGATGCGGGGCTCGATCCCAGGACTCTGAGATCATGACCCGAGCCAAAGGCAGAGTCTTAACCCACTGAGCCACCCAGGAGCCCCTAGAATTGTTATCTTTTAACACAATTCATTCATACCCAATGAGTGCATGTGTTTTCAGGTTGCATCTCAGAGCTAATAAATATTTCAGAGAGCTATTTCTAGAATACATCTCTGATTGATCACACTAACTCCTACCTAACATTTTGGTATCCTTTATTGGGTCTCCCATTACTTCCAGAATTAAAACCAAGTTTTGGAAAATAACAGCAGAATTTCATGGCCCAGATTCATTTCATATTTTCTCATTCCTCACCAACTGCACACTTTGGTCTAATTTGGACATGCTAAATTCTCCATCTGATTGGCACTGTCCCTCACATCCACTTATGATCCTGGGGCAAACCTAACACCTTGTTTATTGAAGCTATCTAATGCATGTTTATTAAATAAATAATGTGAATTTCATTTAAAGAATTCTTATTTTTTCATATTAATTTCCTTTCAAAATTAAAGGCAATTGCGCTAAACAGTATTTAGGCAATCAGATACCTACAAGCATAAATGCAGCATAAAAATATCTGAAAAAAATCCGAAAAAAGTACATAGAACTAAAAGTAACTAATTTCTAAAGTATAGAGATAAGAAAAGTAGCATTATTTGTGTTTCCTAAGATGAAAAATTATAAATATAAGCAATGACTATTTAAAGATATGCCTTTCAACTACCTCCCAATTAAGAATCATAAAGTCAACATTTTTAAAAGTTTGGGATACAGCAGCAGTATGGTAATGCAGGTAGGGCCATAATAAGGAAAGAATAGTAGTAAGACACCAAGATGCTAGATAGGAAAACAGGGCCAAAAAACCAGAGGAAAGAAGACAGGGTTTTATCTTAGATGAAATTTATATAGAGCAAAATGCACAGATTTCAAGGGAATAGTTCATTTATTTTTAGACAGATTTATAAATCTAGACAAATTTCAGCTAATCTACATTGAGAGCCATAAACTACCATTGTTTTGTTTTGAAATACCATGGATCATTTCACCTATTCTTTAACTTCATAAAAAACAATGGAACTTTTAAGTCTGTAACCTTTTGTTTGACTTATTTCAATCAACTATATATTGTTAATTCATATGTTTGTATGCCTCAATAGTTCATTCTTTTCTTGCAAAACAGTATTCCATTTATGAATATACTATAATCTATTTTCCTGTTAATGAAATGGTACTTGAGTTGTTTTCAGTATTTGGATATTTTGAATGAGCTCCTATAAACATTCCTCTAAAAGTCTTACTATGTACATTTATTTTCATTTTCCTTGGGTAAACCTCTAGAAATGGAATTGCTATGTTACAGAGTGTATATTGTTCCACTGTATAAGAAACTGCCGAGCACTTTTCAAAACAGGTTGTACCATCTTATACTCAGATTAGCAATGGTTTAGAATTTGGTTGCTGACATCCTCACCAATATTTGTTGTCAGTTTTTTACTTTCAGATGCCATAGTACATGAGATAGAGTATCACATTTAAACTTATATTTTCTTATTCACCAATTATAATATTTTCATGTGTTTATTGGATATTTGTGAAGTTTCTCCTCTGGTCTTCTGCTCATTTTTAGGGGGGGGTTGTTTATCTTCTTATCATCTATTTACGGGAATTATTTAAAATTTAATATAAGTCCTTTGTCAGATATATGAATTATAAATATTTTCTCCCAGGTATGGCTTACCTTTTCATTTTCTTAAAAGTTGGCCTTTGAGGAGTATTAATTTTTAATTTTATTAAAGGCAGAATTATCAAATTTTTTCATTATGTTTAGAGCTATTTCTGTCTTTTTAAAAATTTCTGGCTATCCCAATTTAATAAAAACATTTTCCTCAAGTTTCTAACTGTATCTCTCAAGTTTTAGCTTTCTTGTTTAGCTCTACAATCTACCTTGACTTTATTTTTGATTACAGCATGAAGAGTCCTTTTTGTTCCATACTGATATCCACCTATTGCACCACTATTTGCTGACTTGCCTCTCCTCAGTGGACTGACCTGATGTCCTGTCTAAAATCAATCAAGTGCCACAAGCAAAAGAATGAAGTTAGACAACTTCTTAAGACATACAGAAAAATTAACATTGACCACAGAACTAAATGTAAAAGCCAAAACTATAAAAATCTTGGAGAAAACACCTTGGAAGTAAAAATTTATCTTAAGATAAAAAACTTAGGAGTAAATCTTAGTTGACACTGCGTTAACCATAACCTTCTAGGCCCTCAAGTGACATTAAATAAAAAAATATAAAATGGACTTCATCACAATAAAAAACTTTTTGTCCCATATATCATAAAGTGAAAAATTTTACAAATGCTGTATGTGATAAAAAGCTTATATGTATAATATATAAAGAACTGTTACAACTCAATAACACAAAGAATAAACACATAACTAAATAATGGGCAAAGGATCAGAATACAAACATTTCTCTAAAGAACATATACAAATGGCTAATAATACAAGACAAGACAAGACAAGACAAGACATCATTAGCTATTAGGGAAATGCAAATAAAAACTACAATGAGAGTGACTTCTGCAAGACGGTGAACTAAGAAGCTCCAGGCCTGAATTCTCCAATGGAATCCAAAACTAAACAACGTATGAAACAAAGCCTTGTGGGAGTTCCAGGAGCCAATTAAGGATCAGCAGTTAAGGACCAACCAAGAAAAAGACACTCTCAAACTGTAGAAGACTTTGTGGCATTTTTACTTGCCTCTCCTGGACTGCTTCTCTGGCACATCACAGTGATGTCAGTTGAGAGGAGACTGCCCAATTCCTAGCTCCTTCCTTGGATGAGACAAAAAAGAGGGACTTTTCCCGAACATTCTGGCTTATCTACAGGCTGTCCAAGGAATTTTCTGCCTTATCTGATGTGGAGTGCTGACGGGAACAAAGGCATAGTCTGGCTATTAAGTTGAAGGTTGCTGAAAACAGTAGTAAACACCGTGGCTAATGAGAACAACAGGAGAACTGCAGAGCCTTAGATGTATGGAATCAAGAAATTATTAGAAGACAGCTATAGATATCTAAGGCCCTACAAAGAAGCAAGTGTGAGACTCTAAAGGAAATTAAGGATGTTTAAAGGAACCAAGTACAAGGAAAAATTGGTTAAAAAAAAAAAAAAAAAAAAAGCATACATAGGCCCAGGGAAGATGCCTCTCCAGAAAAGGCCCAAGAAAACTTGAGACGTCATCCCATCTGATTAGCATAGAGCCAGTCCACAAAGACTGGGAGATATGGGTATTTATTCAAATGATCAATTTTCAATGACAAAAATTCAGAAGGCATTCAAAGAAACAAGGAATCATGGCCTATTTGAAGGAATAAAATAAATCCTTAGAAACCAACCCTAAAGAAACACATGCCTTAAACTTACTGGGCAAAGACTTTAAACAACTATCTTATGTATGCTCAATGACATAGAGGAGAACATGAAAAGAAAATTAAACAATATCAGGACAGCAATATATGAACAAAATGAGGATACCAACAAATTAAAACAATTACTAAAAACAACAACAACAAAACAAAACAAAACAGACATTTTGGAGCTGAAAAACACATTCTGAATAGAAAAATTCACTAAAAGTGTTCAACTGCATACTCAAACAGACAGAATAAAGAACCAGTGAACCTAAACAAAGTTAATTTGAAATTATTGTCTGAGGAGCAAAAAAAGAAAAAATAATAAAGCCTAAGGGATTTATGGTCCTATCAAGTGGACTAGTATAACATTATAGGATTCAAAGAAAGTGGAAGAAGGAGAGAAAGGGGTCAGAGGGTTCATTTGAAAAAATAATGGCGGAAAACCTCCCAAATTTGAGAAAATACAGGATGTTAAAAATGACAGGAAATTCAACAAACTCCAAACAGGATAACTCTAGAGAGACCCATACTAAGATACATTATAATCAAGCCACTGAAAGTAAAAAACAAACTGAATCTTAGAAGCATCAAAAAAAAAGAACTCTTTGTGTACAAGAGATGTTTAATAAGATTACCAGTAGGTAATCTTGCAGGCCAGACAGAAAGCAGTGAGATGATATATTTAAACTGGTGAATGGGGAAAAAAAAAAAAAACCCAATACCCTGTCAAATAAGAATTCCATATCTGGCAAAATGTCTGTCAAAAATAAGGACAGGGGCACCTGGGTGGCTCAGTAGGTTAAGCCTCTGCCTTCAGCTCAGGGCATGATCTCAGGGTCCTGGGATTGAGCCCCGCATCGGGCTCTCTGCTCAGCAGTGAGCCTGCTTCCTCCTCTCTCTGCCTACTTGTGATCTCTCTCTCTCTCTGTCAAATAAATAATAAATAAAATCTTAAAAAAAAAAATGACAATAGGGGTGCCTGGATGGCTCAGTGGGTTAAGCCTCTGCCTTCAGCTCGGGTCATGATCTCAGGGTCCTGGGATCTAGTCCTGTATCAGGCTCTCTGCTCAGCAGGGGGCCTGCTTCTCCCTACCTCACTATTTGTGATCTCTATCTATTTAAAATAAATAAAATCTTTAAAAAACAAAAAATGAGGAAAATACTAAGACATTTTCAGATAAACAAAAACCAAGGAAGTTTATTAACATTAATCTGCCCTAACAAGAAATGCTAAAAGGAGTCCTTCAAGATAAAATGAAAGGACACTAGACAGTAAATAAAAGGCCATATGAAATTATAAGTTCTCTAGTGTGGTCTGTGAGAGATTCACTTTACATCTAAGGACATAAAAAGGCTTAAAGTGAAGATGTAGAAAAAGATATTCCATACAAATAGGAGCCAAAGTAGCGCCTGGGGGCTCAGTGGGTTAAGCCGCTGCCTTCGGCTCAGGTCATGATCTCAGGGTCCTGGGATCGAGTCCTGCATCGGGCTCTCTGCTCAGCGGGGAGCCTGCTTCTCTCTCTCTCTCTCTTTCTCTGCCTGCCTCTCTGTCTACTTGTGATCTTTCTGTCAAATGAGTGGATAAAATCTTAAAAAAAAAAATTAAAAAAAAAAATAGGAGCCAAAAAAGAGCAGGAGTGGCTATAATAACATCAGGCAAGTAGATTTTAAGTCAAAAACTGTTACAAAGAAGAGCACTTTATAATGATAAAAGGGTCAATTCACCAATAAGACATAACATATAAAGTTTTTACATATGCTGATTTCAAAACTCATACAAGGCTACAATAATCCAGAGTGTGGTACTGGCATAAAGGCAGACATGTAGACCACAGAACAGAATAGAAAGTTCAGGAATAAACCACTGTATATATCATCAAATAATCTTTCATAAGGGTGTTAAGACCATACAGTGGAGGAAAGGACAGTTTTTTCAAGAAATGGTATTAGAAGACTGGATATCCACATGCAAAATAATGAAGTTGAACACTTACCTTATACCATATACAAAAATCAACTCAAAATGGATCACATACATAAATACATGTAAGAGCTAAAATTACACAACTCTTAGACAAAAATATAAGGGAAAAGGTTCACATTAGGTTTGGCAATCATTTCCTGGATAGGATACCAAAAGCATAGGCAACAAAACACAAAATAGATAAACTTTAATTTTGACTACATCGAAATTAAAAACTTCTGTGTATCAAAGAACACAATCAACAAACTGAAAAGACACTTCATGGACCAGATGAAAATATCAGTAAATTATATATTTAGTAAGAGATTAATATGTAGAATATTTCAAGGACTCCTATAACTCAAAAACAAAAAAAATACATCTGATTAATAAGTGTGCAAAGATTATGAAGACATTTCTCCAAAGACCACATACAAATGGCCAATAAATGTATGTAAAGATGTTTACCATCAGCAATCATTACAAAATTTCCAAGCAAAACCACAATAAGATCCTACCTCACACTCATTAGGATGGTATTATAAAAGAAAAAGAAAGAAGAAAGAGAAAGAAAG